>NW_026692995.1:0-134969 GCF_021218885.2 Marmota monax | reverse complement strand
TTCAAAATACATGTGGAAACTCATTCCATATCCTATACATAAAGTGCTGCCTTATTTATTACTTGTTGTAGACATAATGTACCACACTAAATTGGGATCTAGATTTGCCTTTATGAACATTCACTTTGACAACATATGAGGATATCATCATATATGTCATTAGGTGATCTGTCAACTGTGAAATCACTAACCAAAGCAAATTTTGAAATATGCAGGAACAATGCCCAGGCTATGGATAGAAGTGAAGATAGTAAGTTGATATTCTTTTTTAAGGCTCACTCTTGGAAGTCAACTGAGGCTACTGAATTTCAGATGAAATAGAGGTAGCCTGAATTCTGAGTGGTGAAAGAGTGCTCATATAGGGATTGAAAGGCAAGCATAAAGACAATAGAAAGTGAATTAGAAGGAACTGATAGTTCAATCAGACAGCTGGTGATCAGGAAGCATTACTCTTTCATAAAGAGCCATGAAAATATGCAATCCGACTGATCTGGCTCTGTCACTTCATAACTATATGACACTAGACAAGTTACTGGACAGTTTTAAACCTTCTTTCCTCATCTATAAGATGATGATAATGGTACCAACCTCAAAATGTGGTTATGAGGATTCAGTTTACAAAAGTCTAAGTTAACCATTGCCTCAAGTGGCACATGGTAGCTGCTTAATAAAATTTAGTTGTTTTCTGATGAGAACATTTCTATGTATTAAGAAGGCAGGGACTAAGGGAGAGCTAGGACAAATAAGATTTTGTATGTTCTTCACTTCTCCCCTTCAGAACACTTTTATATAATCTGATAAATTATATACAGCATATAATCTTCTTTCATGAGCAAGCATGAACATATTGATATCATACCTAATAATAATAAAAATAATATAATTAATGCTTATATAGTGCTATTATGCCAGGCATTATTTTAAAAGCTTTACATACATGAATTCATTTAATTCTCACAAAAATCCTATAAACAGATCATGTCATCAGTACATGTTCTTATCTCCTCATTAGGAGAATTAAGATCTACTTACTTACTGTCCCTGACCCCTAACTACATATTTTATAGTCTTTGCTTATGAAGAAAATAAATAAAATTTCAAAAGGAATAATAAATATATTATAGTTATTTTTTCATTTTGCAGAGCTTTCCATAAACTTGTAAACTACAGAATTGATGGGGTTCACTGCATCAAAAGTACATTGTAAGAATATATATGTATATATGTGTGTACTTGTAGGTATTTGTGTAAATGTAGATCATGAGAGAATGTTTGAGTAAACTAAGAGTAAGTAGTAGGAACCAAGGTACCCAACCAAAATTCCCCAGTATGTGCTAGTATCCATGATTGTATTCCTATTTTCTACTGAAAGATAAGACTACAATCTATAATATTAAAGTTAACTTTCACTGAGAATGTGCTGAGTATTTTAGAGCTGTTATCTCATTCAAGTATACCAATAACTTTATGAAATAGGTACAATTATTTTATCCCATTTTACATTTAAGGAAACTGTCACACAATTACTGATATTTAAGAGAAAGATAAAAGGCAAAACTTTGACCTTTGGAGGGATAAGAAAAACAGACTAAATGGCCTTGTTAATTCTAAATACTAAAAAATGCAGGTGCCATTCTGATAGCACAGTCAAAGGAAAAGGAAAATACTTGATTTTGCTGAAAATGATCTTAAGGCAAAGTGAATATACCAGCAGTTTAGAATTTTCTTGCATCTGGTATATAGAATTTACTCATCCATGTATTGAGGTACCAAAAGATAGCATTCAAATGCATGTAGGTGACAGAATCTGAGTCAGTATATACAGTCTATTGGAGTTAGGTATTAGCATCAATTCCTCCTCCATCTTGATCTTAAATAATTTCTTGGCATTTAATATGCAAATTGGAGATAAAATTCACAAAGTTACTAGTGTGCAATAAGCACTCTATAAATGATAGCTGTTATTATGACAACTAGAGTCCTAGATTTGACCAAAAATTTAACTGGTATCAACCCAGTCTTACATAAAAATAGGTCAAGTTACCTATTTATTATATAATGGCTTTCTCTCAGGCCTTAGCAAGTAAGACTGGAAAGAAAAGAGTTTTCTCAAATAATACCTGAGTAGAATTTCTCAATTTTGCCACTATTGAAAGATTGAGCCAAATAACTCTACTATGGAGAGGGCTGTCCTGTGCATTGGAGTGTGTTTAGCAGCATCCCTGGTACTCATTCAATTGTGAAACCCAAAATGTTCCCATACATTGTCACATGTCCCAGGATGGCCAATCCCTCCCCACCCCCAACCATTTCTCTAGAGAAAGGAAGAAAGTTTTAATATATATATATATATATATATATATATATATATATATATATATATATATATATATATATATAACAAAAGTTAAGGTCTAATGGTGTATATATCAACATCACTAGAGACACAACCTTGGTAGGACTGAAGGAAAACTCATACAAATAAGATTTTATATCTACTTCACTTCTCTTCAGAACACTTTAATATAAAATATATCTAGATAAGCTCTTATCATGGGCAAGCATGAACATATAAATAACAGCTATCAAAAACTTGATGGTAGTAATTTTAGCCAGGACTATTATGCCAGGAAGTGTTTTAAAAGCTTCATGTGTAGGAACTCATTTAATCTTCACAACTCCATACAGTAGATTCCATTATCTAGTCCATTTTTCTTACAGGATATTTAGAGGCACAAAAGTTTAAAGGATTTTTCCAAGATCACACATCCAGATAGCAAGATAGTTAGGATTTCTGAACCCCAGTAATCCAGCTCCAGTGTTCATTCTTGTAATCTCTATGCTACAGAACTTATTGTGTGCCAGAGACTTGACTTGTATTATCTGCAATTGTCGTGGCAGCCCTTGCACAGGGTCATACAGCTATGAAGATACACACCAACATTTTAATCTACTATCTTTATACTACATCCCACTACCTGCCTATTAGCAAAACCATGCATGATTAGTGGATGTTGGGGAGTGAATTGAGGAATAAGAAAAATATGTTGTTTAAAGGTAATCAGGAGTTAAATGAAACAATAGAGAGATAAAGATAAGAAATGAAAAACAATACTAGGAAATAGCCCAACACCTCTAGGGAATCCACCAATCATATGACAAGGAGATTACTAGTCCTGCCAGAACAACTGTAGAGAAAAATGATTGCTTAAGCTGCTTAAAATTAAAATTAATAATTTTAAATTAATAATTTGTAAATTTTCATGCATTTGTATAAATCATTTTACCCCAATTATTTTACATGGATATTACCTGTAGAACTGCATCAGTGAGATAAAATATGTTTAATTATTACTGATAGCCACAGTAATCACTATTTTAGACCAAGTACTACTGTTCTTCTAAATTAAAAAAAAAAAAAACAACTTGGACAGAAAGCAAAAATCTCTTGGACAGGTAGATCTGAGGAGGAAGAGGGAAAGGAAGAGGGAGAGAAACCCCATTGTTGAGAATCGGTTTCAAAAACCACTCCTGGTTTTTCTTCTGCACAATTATTTTGCACAAACAGGAAAAATGGACATAATGACTGAAGGATGCCGAAATAATCCAACCAGTGCTTACAGCAAATGTATAAACATGCACACTATGATTCCCAGAAGTTTCCTTTTAATCCCCATTTGAAAGCCTCTCCCAAGTCTCATAGTAGAGGGTGGAAAGGAAATTGATTTCCCCAACTCACTCATGGACCACAACCACTACCACCACTAAAATTCCAGGAGTCTGAGACTAAAATATGTCCCCTGCACCCACTTCTAAATCTGCTCCCTTTGCGCTCTCACCTTCCTCTGTCTAATCAGTTTAGCCAGCTGTATTGCAGAAAGCAGAAGCAAGGGTTCGTTCACAGGACCGGTGGTTCTTGAGCCAAATTTTGGGCCGCCAAAGGCTCGAGCCGCTTGGCCTATTAGGCCTATGAGAAAACCTACTGCTCTCAAGAGAAGCAGCTGGATGCGGGCGCTGAATGGAGGTGCCATAGAGGCCTGGATTCCGCTGGGTCCTAGCGCTGCAGGGTTTCGTACACCCTGTGAAAGCAGGAGAAAAGACTAAGCAAAGAGCTAAAAAAGGATTCCTTTGGCTTACAAATCCAGTGTCTACCCACAATTCCACAGGAGCTTATTTGTCATCACCTGCTGGGCTCCTGGCCAGAGATGAGAATGGAGATGAACCCTTTTCAGCAGCTTACTGTATGACTGCAACCTGTGGTTAGTGCTGGCATAAATCGAACCTGGAAAATGAGATGTAGGAAAGAAGACTGGCTTTTAGGCTCTCCAGTTCTGCTACTGTATTGCCTTGTCCAATTTATACTAATCTCAAATTCAATTTGTTCATATGAAAAATGGGCATAATTACTTTGACATGAAATAGTTTTGATGAACAGCAAAATAAAAATAAATAAATAAATAAATCGCAACACAGTACAACTCATACCATATGTTATAAGTAGTAGCTATGATTTATTTCAGCTGTATCTGTGAAAAAAAAGTGTTAGAAGTTTACATTTTTATGTAAAATAGTATGATCAGAAAAAGTTAACTTGCAAGCATATACATTTTATCCACATGCATGTTACCTAATCCTTATAAACCCATTGTCAGGTAGTACTGATGAACATTAAATCTCCAGACCACATCACTCTTCTAAACTCAAGACACTTGAAATCCAATGTCTATTTGACATCTTCATGTGAATGTCTCACCAATTCTTCAAACTAAACATGTCCAAAAGTCATCATTTTCTCCCCAAACTTGCTGTTCCTCCAAATTCACAAGTAACATTTTCATGTACCCAGTGAATCACTCAAAAATCTGAAAATCCTCTCAGCTTCTTCCTTTACTCACATCATCATGAACAATAACCAAATCCACACAATGCCTTTCCCTTCCAACTCAGCCTCATTCTGATCTTATTGATGTTTACATGAACTTCTACAAATACTCTAGTTGATCACCCTGTCTTTATTTATGAATCCATATTTTTAATATACAAATTGGACCATGTTCCTCCCTTGCCAATGACTCTGCAATAATTCTACATCCTCCACAGGTTAAAGCCACATCTACTTTGGCATTCAGAGGTTTCACGATTGATGTCTGCAAAACTCTGTACTCTTCATCCTTCAAGTCTATGCTACAGCCAACAAGAGCTGAAAGTCCCCTTTCCCCTCTTTATCTGGTTAAGGACAAATATTTCAACTTTTCCCCGAGCTCCCAAATGCCTTTAATGGCACTCTTTAATTACCCTACACACTACAAATCAACAATATCAGAGTACTTCTCTTTTTAAACATAAATATTTTTATAGCTACTTGCCATCTAGAAGTGAACTCCTTGAAGAATAAGGCCATTTTAAACCTTCTTTATATTGTCAAAACTCAACATAGTACTTAGCATGCAGTTGACACTACTTTGTAAGTTAAAGGTAAGAGCTTATGAAAAGAATGAATGTTGACTTGATTTTGACATTTAGAGCCTTAGGTAGGTGCAACCTTTTCACTTGCAAAAGTCAGGTGAATAATCAAGGTGTCATCACAACATGTCTAGCTTAATTGGAAGCACCTGATAGAATACAGGTTAATCAAGATAGGCACATCTGGCAGATCCAGTGAGCAAAGTATTTAAAGTAGGTTATCATAATCTAGATGCCATTATAATTTCAAGCAAAATCTTTGGTGAGTGAACTATTTTTTAATACCCTTATTTATTTATTTGTTTGTTTGTTTGTTTTTATTTGGTTCTGAGGATCTAACCTAGTGTCTTACACATGCTAGGCGAACACTCTGACTACAGTCCCAAGGGTGAACCATTTTTACCAGAAAGATCTTTGTCAAAATGGAAGTATATCCTTTGCCTGACTCCTGTTACTTATCTAAATTGTGAATGACCAATATATGAAGATGGTATGAAGAATGTTCACTGATTGGGGACTGAACAGAAAAAAAAATGGATTTAAATCTTAGGCTCACCTCGAATGTTTCTGACCTTGTATAAATCACATAATATCTCTGAATGTGTTTCTTCATCTGTAAAGTAGGATAACTGTTAATTTATGCTGTTATGACAATTAAATGAGATATACATGTAAAGCTCCTGATGATGACTTTCTGGTACATATTCACTTGTAGTGGGCAAAGAAATATGCACAGTCTTGAGAATAAGGAAAATGTGTAAGAGAAATTCATTTTGTCTCAAAAGAAAAAAATTCTATATGAGACTGCAGGTGTGTATGTGTGTGTGTGTGTGTGTGTGTGTGTGTGTGTGTGTGTGTGTGAGAGAGAGAGAGAGAGAGTGAGAGAGAGAGAGAGAGAGAGATCTTCCCATCAAACTTAAGGTGGATTTATGTAATCTCATCATCCATTAGCAATCAAAGGTGAGACTTGGGAGTAATCTTTGATTCATTACTAAATCTCATTTATCATTAGATATCTTAAGTCTAGTATATCTGCCACCTGTTTTTTTACTCCCACTTCCAGTACTACTAGCTAAATTATGTACTGGCTTACTTACTGGTCTTATGTTCCTTTCAGTCTGTTCTGTTTCAACACAATTCACTATGCTTATTTTTTTTCAGGCAAGTAAAGTATCTATTTATATGATATATATCTGGCCTTTATCATATCCTCATGAAACTGAGTATTATTGTCTATACCAACTTCATAGGGAAAAGGAATTTTTCATATTATTTAAATTTATATTTATTTGCTTTAGAGAGATAATGAATGATAATCATTTTAAAATGATTATGGATTGTTTGTATACTTTTGTGTGTAAGATTTTCTTTTTTCTTTTATTTATTTGTTTATTTATTCAATTTTTTTTCTATATGACATTGAAATGCATTATAATTCTTATTATACATATACAGCACAATTTTTATATATCTAGTTGTATACAAAGTATATTCACATCAATTCATTTCTTCATACATGTACTTTGGATAATAATGATCATCACATTCCACCATTATTTCTAATCCCATGCCCCCTCCCTTCCCCTCCAAACCCTCTGTACTATCTAGAGTTCATCTATTCCTCCCATGCTCTCTCTCTCTATTACACTATATATCAGCCTCCTTATATCAGAGAAAACATTTGGCATTTGTTTTTTTGGGATTGGCTAACTTCATTAGCATTATCTTCTCCAACACTATCCATTTATCTGCAAATGTCAAGATTTTATTCTCTTTTATATATATGCCACATTTTAAAAATCCACTCATCTACTGAAGGGCATCTAGGCTGGTTCCATAGTTTAGCTATTGTGAATTGTGCTGCCTATAAAAATTGATGTGGCTGTGTCCATGTAGTATGCTATTTTTAAGCCCTTTGGGTATAGACCCAGGAGAGGGATAGCTGGGTCAAATGGTGGTTCCGTTGTTATAAATTTTCCAAGAAATCTCCATACTGTTTTCCATATTGACTGCAACAATTTGCAGTCCCACCAGCAGTGCATGAGTGTACCTTTTCCCCTACATCCTCCCCAACACTTATTGTTGTTTGTTTTCACAATAGCTGCCATTCTGACTAGAATGAGATTGAATCTTAGAGTGGTTTTGATTTGTATTTCTCTAATTGCTAGTGATGATGAATTTTTTTATATATTTGTTGATTAATTGTATATCATCTTCTGAGAAGTGTCTGTTCAGGTCATGGGCCCATTTATTGATAGGGTTATTTATTTTCTTGGTGCTTAGCTTTTTGAGTTCTTTATATACCCTAGAGAATATAGTTCTCTATCTGATGTGTGAGGGGTAAAGATTTGTTCCTAAGATATAGGCTCTCTGTTCACCTCACAGATGTTTCTTTTTGTGATAAAAAACTTTTCAGTTTGAATCTATCCCATTTATTGTTTCTTGATTTTAATTCTTGCACCCAAGGAATCTTATTAGAAGTTGGGGCCTAATCCCACATGATGGAGATTAGGGCCTACTTTTTCTTCTATTAGATACAGGATCTCTGGTTTTATTCCTAAGTCCTTGATCCATTTTGAGTTTCGTTTTGTGCATGGTGAGAGATAGGGATTCAATTTCATTTTGTTGCATATGGATATCCAATTTTCACAGCACCATTTGTTGAAGAGGATATCTTTTCTCCAATGCATGTTCTTGGCACCTTTGTCTAATAGAAGATAATTGTAGTTTTGTGGGTTAGTCTCTGTGTCCTCTACTCTGTACCATTGGTCTACCGGTCTGTTTTGGTGCCAATACCATGCTGCTGTTGTTACTATTGCTCTGTAGTATAGTTTGAAGTCTGGTATACTGATGTCACCTGTTTCACTCTTCCTGCTAAGGACTGCTTTAGCTATTCTGAGTACCTTATTTTTCCAGATGAATTTCATGACTGCTTTTTCTATTTTTATGAGGAATGTCATTGGGATTTTGACTGTATAGTGCTTTTGGAAGTATGGTCATTTTGATAATATTAATTCTGCCTGTCCAAGAGCAAGGTAGATTTTCCATCTTCTAAGGACTTCTTTGACTTTTTTTCTTTAGGGTTCTGTAATTTTAATCATATACATCTTTCACTTCTTTCACTAAGTTGATTCCCAGATGTTTTATGTATTTATTTATTTTGGGGGAGGCTATTTTAAATGGAGTAGTTTTCCTCATTTCCCTTTCTAAGGATTTGTCATTGATACACAGAAATATCTTTGATTTATGAGTATTGATATTTTATCCTGCTACTTTGCTAAATTTATTTACTAATTCTAGAAGTTTTCTGGTGGAAAACTGTAGGGACTTCTAGGTATAGAAACATATCATCAGCAAATGGTGACAATTTGAATTCTTCTTTTCCTAAGTGTATCCCTTTAATTTCTTTCTCTCTTTTTTTTTGACACAAAGCTAACAAAAAACTATTTTATGTTCTTATCAACTGGCAATATATTTTTGTATTTTAGCTATTGTGGGTGATATATAGTAAAGTGGGTTGAATTTTCATTTCTCCGGTGACTAATAATGTAGTACAACTTGTGCTTATTTGCCATATGTATATCTTCTTTTTTAGTTTTATCAATTTTATTTCCTTTAATTTCTTTCATGTTTCTAATTGCTCTGGCCAGTGTTTCAAAACTATGTTAAATAGAAGTGGTGAAGTAGGGCATCCCCATCCCTATCTTGTTCCACTTTTTAGATGGAATGCCTTCAAATTTTTCTCCATTTAGAATGATTTTGGTCTGAGGCTTAGCATAGATAGCCTTTATGATGTTGAGATATGTTCCTATTATCCCACATTTTTTATATCTTTCATGTCCTTTCTCAACTGTTTGTCAGTTAATAATTCACTGCATTATCCATCTTCTAATGAATATTTTCTTTTTTGAAGATTTTTTTTTACTGTAAAGGCAAATTTTAGTATAAAGCCAAGGCCATAAAGGACATAGTGACTAATGGCTTTCTTATATTTAACTATCGCCTGCCACCTCTTTACATATTCATGCTCTGCTCCAAACTTACTAAACTATTTGCAATTCCATAAAACAGTTGTCTTCAAATTGCAACTACCATTTAAATAATTAGCATGCATACTGGTATATTTCAATTTCTTTATAGACTGTATTGTACTATGATAATACAAATATTAAGATTTTATGTGCTATGGTTTAGTTGCAATTTGAGCATCCCCCAAAAGTGCATATGAAAAAGTTTGGTTCCCAGAGTGGCAGTATTGGAAAATGCTGAAGACCTTTAGAAGTTGGGACCTAGTACAAAGTCCTTAGGAAATTGAGAGAATGCCCTTGAAGGGCTCTGGTTCAAGATGTGGCCAGTTTCCTCCTACATGCATTCCCACTATAATGTGCCATACTAACCAAAGGCTAAACCAATGGAGTTTCCCAGAAAGATCTGAACAGAAAGATCTAAAACTGTGAGCTAAATAAACCTTTTGTCATTATAATTCATCACCTCAGGTATTTTGTTTTAATTACATTAAGCTGTTTGATACAGTATGCTATGGCACTAATATAAAATTTAATTTGTAAAACAAAAAAATAACAAATTGAAAGATAAGTTTTTTTTTCCCTAGTGACTTCAATTGTAATATTAGATTATTTATTTGGTGTCTTTTTATTCTTTTAATGAATGAGTTTAATGCTATAAACTTTCCTCTTAGAACTGCCTTCACAGTGACCCAGAGATTTTGATATGTTTTGTCACTATTCTTATTTGAAACTATTTTTTTATTTCACCCCTGATTTCTTCTGTTATCCATTCATCAATCAAGAATCTATTATTTAGTCATCAGATGCTAGAGTAGCTTCTATTTTTATCTTATCACTGTTTTCTAATTTTATTTCATTATGTTCTGATAGAATGCAAGTTATGGATCAAAGACACAGGTATTAGACCAGAAACCCTGCACCTACAAGAGGAAAATGTAGACCCATCACTCCAACAGGTCAGCTTAGGAATCACTGTCCTCAACAAGGATTTTTTTTTCCTAATAACTTTATTCTATTTACTTGATTTTATGTGGTGCTGAGGATCAAGTACAGTGCTTCACATGTGCTAGGCAAGTGCTCTACCACTGAGCTATAACCCAGTCCCTCAACAAGACTTCTAAAGCATAAGAATTAAACTCAAAAATCAATAACTGGGATGGTATCAAACTAAAAAAAAAAAAAAACTTCATAGCAAAAGAAAGAATCAAGAGCATGAAAAGAGAACCTACAGAATGGGAAAAAATCTTTGCCACCCACACCTCATGTAAGGCATTAATTTTCAGAATATGCAAAGAACTCAAAAAGCTCAACACTAAAAGTAAATAAATATATAAACAGACAAAGAAATTAAACAGACAATCCTGAGAAGGAGAATTACAAATGGTCAACAAATATATGAAAAATATTCAACATCTCTAGCAATTAGAGAAATGCAAATTAAAATGACACTGAGATTTCATCTCACTCCACTCAGAATGGCAATTATCAAGAAAGAAGTCACAATAAATAAATAAATAAATGTTGTCAAGTGTCAGAACCCACTGACAATCTGTAATTCCTGGTACAGTAGAGATGCATAAAGACACATGCACACACACACACACACACACATCCAGTAGAAAATAAGCAGCATCGTTATTTTTTCCCTCCTTCTTTTATACAGAAAAAATGAAACACATCTTTCCAGCAGCTTAATCTTATCAAGCATGGATAAACATTCTCAGAGTAACTTTGTTCATGGTCACAGTGCTCGTACTTCTTATTATCTGAGTTGTAGTTAGTTAATTTCCTGGCAACCGCATATCTATATCTGTATAGATTTTAAACTTGGCAAAACATTCTTTTATCTTATCTTCTCAAGACTGCAACAAGGACACAGCTCAAAGAGTTCATAGTTTCTCACAGAACCCCTTTGTTTTGCTAAGCACAGCAAAACTTAACTGTTGTGAAAGAGGTAGGGAAAAGGGTACAATCATATGTTGCTGTTGGGACTGCAAATTGGTGCACTATGGAAAGCAATAGGATATTTCTTATAAAACTAAGAATGGAACCACCATTTGACGCCCAGTCATCCCACTTCTCTATATATTCAAAGGAGTTAGAATCAATATACTATAGTGACACAACTACACCAATGGTTATAGCAGCACAATCCACAGTAGCTAAGCTGTAGAACCATCCAAGATGACTGTGAACATATGAATGGATAACAAAATCGTGGTTCATACATACAATGGAATATTACTCAGTCATGAAGAATGACTTTACAACATTTCCTGGTAAATGGATGGATACAGAGACTATCATGGTAAGTGAAATAAGCCAATCCAAAATAAATAAATAAACAAATGTCTAACATTCTTTCTGACATATGGATACTGATACACAACAAGATGGGGAGAGGTGAAATAGATGTTCAGTGAATCAGACAAAGGAAAATAAAGGCAAAGGAGGTGGATATGAAGAGAAAATACAGTGTAATCAATCTGACATAGCATTCTTATGTACGTATATGAATACACCATACTGAATATATACTGGCTATTAAAATTTTAAGATTTAACCCAGATACTGAACCTTTCAGGCAGCCTTTTCTATTCACTACCATTCCCAAATGGATTAGATATGCTTACTTGTGTTTCCACAGAACAACAAAAAATTTTCCCTTGATGACATTCAGCACACTGCACTAACAATCTTCCTCTTCAAAAGAGTGGAAATCTTATAAGGCCAAGCTCCTATATTAGTCTTCTCTATACCATCAGGGCCTGAAGAAATGTAGGCACTAAAATAGTGTTTATTTAACTACTGAATTAATAAGTGAAAACATATTAATTTTGTGTGAGAACTAACTACAGATTATATGCTTTCTTCACACATACACTAATCACACAACCCACTACCACCCACATAGATAAACATAGTCATAAATAAAAGAATACACACCCTTACCAACAAATATATATTCATAATACAAATGTTAATATGTACAAACATATATTCATGACACAAATAAAAATATGTACTTTTACTCATTAAAACACCTGTACTCATTCTCAACTATGGAAAAAAATGTTCTTTTTTCTTCATATTAACACTCTGATTTGGTTAAAGCTCTGATAACCCAATTATTTTACCTCTAAACTTTCTTGCATTGTGTCATACAGGACCTTTTGTGGAACACCTCATACCTAAACCATAACATATTTTTTTTAAGAATTAGTGCTTGTAGATACACAGAAAGGTGAGATTCACTGTGGAATATTTATATATGTACATACGAAAGTTTGATCAGATATATTCTCCCCTTCTTCTCTTTTTCCTTCCCTGTTTTCTCCCCCGCAATTCTATTCCTCTACTACACTTATCTCTCTTCTGCTTTCTCAGAATTACCCCACTACCACCATTAATTTTCTTCCTCCTTGTTTTGGTCTATTTCTACTTATCAGAGAAAATAATTGACCTTTGACTTCTTAGGTCTGGCTTATTTCACTTACAATGTTGGACTCCAGTTCCATTAATTCACTGGAAAATGGCATAATATATTTCTTCCTTATGGTTAATACCTTTTCTTTATCCATTCATCTATCAACAGATACCTAAGTTGGTTTCAGAGCTTGGATACTGTGAACCCCACTACTATAAACATAGATGTGGCTGAATTCCAATGATATGTTGATTTTATATCATAGGGATATCTACTGAGAAGTGGGAAAGTTGGGTCATATGGTGGTTGCATTCCATGTTTTCTGAGGAATCACCATACTGCTTTCTAGAGTGGTTGCGCTAATTTGCAGTACCACCAAAAATGTATGGGTGTATTTTTTCCCCTCATCCTGGCCAACACTATTATTTGCATTCTTGATAATTGCCATTCTGTATAGAGTGAGATGAGATCTTAAGGTAGTTTTTATTTGCATATACATGATTGTTAGATATGTTGAACATTTTACATACACTTATTGGCTATTTTTATTTCCTCTTCTGAGAAGTGTCTTTAATTATTTTGCTGATTTATTAATTTGGGGGTTTTAAGTTTTTTTTAAGTTCTTCATATATTCTTTTTTAATGATTTTTTTTTGTTTTTTAGTTGTAGATGGACCCAATATTTTTATTTGATTTATTTATTTATTTTTATGTGGCACTGAAGATTGAACTCGATGCCTCACACATGCCAGCAAGCGTTCTACCAGTAAGCTACAACCCCAATCCATCTTCATATATTCTTGATATTAATTCCCTATCATAGAGCAGGTGGCAAAGAACTTCCATTTCCTATTCTCTATTATCACATTCTTGTCTCCTTTGCTGCCCAGAAGCTTCTAATTTGATGCCTTTCTACTTACTGATTCTTGGTTTTATTTCTTATGCTTTATGAGTATTGTTAAGTAAGGGAGTGACTGTGGCAATATGCTGAAGTGTTGGGTCTACACAGTCTTGTAGCAGTCACAGAGATACTGGAATATCAGTCCTTTCCCCCAGTTCCAATCCAATAATGAAGACAGGTTTTAAGAAAATGAAAAAAGAAGTTTTATTGTTTTGCTAGTAAAGGATAAACACAGGGAAATCCTGTTTCAGAGGCTATGATTCTAACTGTTCAGCAGAACAAAGGACTTTTTTTAGTTCTTTTTAGATATACATGACAGTAAAGTGTATTTTGACCCTAATATACATACATGTAGTATAACTTATTCTAATTAGGATCCTATTTTGTGGTCATACATGGTTGGATTTATTCTGGTCATGTATACATATATAAGGATAAGAAAGTTATGTCCAGTTCATTCTACTGTCTTTCTATTCCATCCCCTCTTGCTTCTCTTCATTCCCCTCTGTCTAATCCAATGAACTTCTATTCTTCCTCTCCCTGCCTCCCTTGTTGGGGTTTAGAATCCACATATCAGACAGAGCAGAGGGCTTTTAAAGAGGTGATTCAAAGGCCACATTCAGTTGTGCCCTGTTAGGGGTGATAATTTACTTGTAACCTCAAGATGTAAACATTTCATAAATTTTTTTGGCACCAGTCTTGAAGTCTGAATTACTTTAACTGTGGTATATGAGCTAGAGGACAGATAACTTGACCTAGGATAAGAAGAAGGCTATTCTTGCTTCCCCATCATGAGAAGGGGAGAGGGAAAAGATAAAAGGGGAAATGTCAGTTTTAAAATAAGGCACAATGGCAGAGCAGCAAGAGTTATATTTAAAGCATGAAGCGGACCCATTACATTTGCTTATTGTCAATTCCTACCTTGCATTTCTACTGAAAACGAGATGACAGATATCTCCAAGATGCTTTCTACTGAAACTGGGTGATGGAGAGAGTTTTAAAATAAATGTTTTTACCTCTTATCATTTTTCTGATTTGTACTTTTACGAGTAAGAATGGTGAAATGATTCCAACCTTGGTGGTGACCTGGAAGAAGCACACTCATGTACAGCAATTATTATTTGACTGTTTTTTGTACAAACTTTTTTAAATCTATTTTTATTTGTTATAAACACATTTCACCCTTTACCCCCAGGGTAACATAAAAGGTCTATAATATACCATTTCTTTCTGGGTTCAATTTAAACCTGTGTCATGGGATACCTTTACTGCGGAGAAACTGGCAACACCTTACTCCATTGCAGGTTGGCTACTCGGCATAATTTAGCCACCGCCTCTTGTAAGGTGTGCTTTACCTTTTCTGTTTACCTGTAGACTGAAGTCTCCAGGATGCATTTAACTTTCATTGATTATCGAACACTGTGCTCATTTCTTCAATGAAAGATTGTCTATTCTCACTTTGCCTTGAGGAGGGTATCTCTTACCTCAGAACCAGCTCTTTCAAGATAACTTTACTTATTTCTAAAACCTTTTCTGTTCTGGTAGGATTAATCTTGACTCACGCAGAGATAGCATCTACCAATATACACAAATATCTGAAGTTTTCCATGGCACAGGGCATTTGGATCAAATTTGTTACTCATCAAATGGCTATAATTTTACATATTCTATCTCTTTTATGCTAGACTGTTTTTTATTCCTCAAATGGTTTGGGGCACAGAAATCACACTGCCAAATAATTTGCTGAAGAGTATGTTGGAGATGTGGTCCTCAGAAATTTGGCTTCATGAAATTCACCAAGGCACCCTCCCATTGTGAGCACATTTCATTTTTCCCAAGGGATAGACCAATCTTTTAAGAAGGATGATGAGCCCATGGGACATTTGCCTTCACCTGGCAGTGCTATTTCAGACATCAAAGCTCTATTCTTTGGCTAATTTTTTTTTATCCTTCTTGATATAAAAGGGTTTGCATTGGTCCAATTCAAGCTGTGGTATTAGGGCCCCAATAAGGGGTTGACATTTGGATTGTCTGATAGGATGGCCTTCTATCTCCTCATCATCCCAGTAGTTGGCCAGTATTCTTTTTTTTTTTTTTTCTGTATAGTCAGGCTGTTTTAACAAATAAGCTACTGGACAGTATGTTCCCCAATGTCTATGAGAGAACTTTTATGTGTTGTACTTTGTTTCTCATGCACATATAGTCTGAACTCATTTTGTAAATCAGGCAGGCCTATGACAGGGGCTATCATGGGGTGATTTTTAATTATTTTATTAGCTGTTTATAGACCTTTATTTATGTATATGTGGTGCTGAGGATCAAACCCAGTGCCTCACACATACTAGGCAAGCACTCTACCACTGAGCCACAACCCCAGCCCTGTCATGAGGTTTTGATTTAAATTCTTAAAGGAATCTTGGCATTCTGGGGTCCAAGTGAAGTTCTATTTATGGTCCATTTAAAGCCTCATACAGAGGTTTAGTTATTTGTCAAAAATTGGGGATCCAAATCTTGCAGAATCCTGACATTCCCAGGAACCCACATAACTGTCTCTGGTTCTTGGCTTGCCTAAGGCTCAAGGTAGCTTTCTTTTTATCTGACATCAAACTCCTGGTTTGTTGGCTTACCTGAATCCCAGATGGTGACTTGTTTACAAAAGTGATCCCTTTTTATAGTGGATACCACATATCCACGTGAGGCAAGGTGATTTAGTGCAGCAGTAGTGTTTGAAAGGCAGTGTTTATACTCAGAGCTATCTATAAGCAAATCATCCACATATTTCAAAATGATTCCTTGATCCAGCTGTAAATTTCACAGATCTTTAGCTAGACTCTCATTTAACAGAGTAGGAGGTTTTTAATCCCTGAGGTAGGACAGTTCAGCAATTCTGGGTAGTTACTATGGTATCAGAAGCTTTCAACTCAAAAGTAAATAGTAATTGGGACTTCCTTTCCAGAGGGATGCAAAAGAATGCATACTTTAAATGTAACTCTGTGAATCAGCCATAGTTACCTGGCATCACAGAGAGTAGGTTGTATGGATTTAGTACTGTGGATTGATTATTCTTTTTTTTTAAAATTTTTTATTGTTGGTTGTTCAAAACATTACAAATTTCTTGATATATCATATTTCACACTTTGATTCAAGTGGGTTATGAACTCCCATTTTTACCCCATATACAGATTGCAGAATCACATCAGTTACACATCCATTGATTTACATATTGCCATACTAGTGTCTGTTGTGTTCTGCTGCCTTTCCTATCCTCTACTATCCCCCCTCGATTGATTATTCTTAACAATATTATTTACAGCTCTCAAAACTTGCACAAATCAGTATTCATAAGTGTGAAGTTTCTTTTGTTTCATAGTTTAATCTCTTTTGATATTTTAGCTTCTTTGAAACTACATCAAAAATCCAATGAAGTTTGAAATATTTTATTTAAGATATTTTAAGCCAATACAAATATTTAGAGTGCTGACAAAATTGAATATTTATAAAGGTATGGTGCATTTTCCTTTTTTACAATAATGACAATTATTATTCTTTCATAAATTTTATTAGATCTTTTTTTATTATTCCACGTGATGATCCAATTCTTCATATCTTCCTCTAATAATATTCTCCCATGGTAGCACTAATACATTTTTAAATATTCTCCAGGGATTAATCAATGGCAATTTTCTTCCTTCAAACTTCGTACATTCAAAAGCTATCAGTGTCACTAAAATAGTACTCAATATTTAATCCAATTTTCTGTGTCAAATATTCTTTAAGATTTTACAGTTGTTTGTTTTAATTTACTTGACTCTTTGAGAGATATATTCAGTTCTAAAATGGTAATATAGGTTTTTTGTTAATGTTCTCAATTCTAGTGTCTTTCTTCTACAGGATGCTTCTGGAATTAAGGGACTTCTGAAGTCCTTATGCCATCATTATGGTTATATACCAAAGACCAGAGGGCAAGTGTTTTTTCTGATATGTGGAAGCTAACACACAGTAAGGGGGGAAAGGAATAATAGAAATTCAGAGGATCAGACAAAGAGGAATGAAGGGAAGGCAGGGGAGATTGTAATAGGGAAAACAGGAAAGAATCTCACATAATTTTCTTATGTACATACAAAAATACAACACAGTGAATCCTGCTATAGTGTACATGCACAAGACTGAGGTGCTAATTAGAATAAGATATATTCCATGCATGTATAATTTTTATCAAAACAGATTCTAATGTCATGTATTAAAAGAACCAATAAAAAAACTTGATTCACATTCTCTGATCATTGTAGTAATTACACTCCAATGCCAGAAATTGAAAAACAACAGTTCCATAGATTTAGTGCTGGAGTTATAACCTTATAAAGTGTTTATTTATTTTGGTTTGTATTTTTCTTTCAATGCAGGTGCTATGACACCTCAATGAGTAGGCTGCTAAAACCTTCTCTTGTTTTGCTATATAAGTGTGAAGTTTCTTAACAGAAAAAATAGGTGTATTGTAGCGTATGAGGCAAAATGGACTTAATCCATATTTAAAAATTTGTCCAGAAAAGGTTACATCACGATCAATGCATCCCAGTTACCTCCTCCTTAAACAAAATATTGATTGGGATAACATTGATTTCTCTTTTCAGGTTCCTTTAGTAGACCTCCAGCAGAACAGGCTTAATCCCTATTTCTGGATAGCAAGTGAAAGTTGGAACCACAGGTGTGTTCTGATGGAACTTGTAAATGGAGTCATTGCTTTTTGTGTGCAAATGTTGTCTTAGGATTGAATTTACATAACACACCTCATCAAAGGAAAAGGATCAGACAACCTGATGTTTTCGAAAAAATAAACACACACAAAAAATTATCTTTCTTCCCAGGTTGCATAAAAAGGGTTGAAGCAGAGGATATTGTTGAGCCTGACTTGCCACTCTTACCATTATCACAATGCCATAAACGTTAAGTTCCCCCTATCAATTGCACCCAGAGATTCTTGTTGGAACATCTACATGCAGTAAGCATGTTGATATTCATTGTAGAAATGCCCTTTCCATCCTTTTTTTCCGGCTTCCTTGAAGATCCCTTTTCAGAGGCTGGTAAGGAAACACAAATTGGTTTACCTTTCTGTTCTTCCAAGCCATTATATACCTTAAGTAAAATATCAACTAGCCATGAAGGGTTATGTCGGTTTCCCCTCTCTGTTCACTGAAATTTTTTTTTATGTCCAGGGCACTTTATCCAATGAAGGTCATATTGACCATACAGAGTTTTTTTTAGAAATCTGTCCCTGAAGAAAGCAGAAGGGCCCAGAGACAGATATCTGCATATGTAGGACTCTGGGAGTCATCCAGCAGGGCTTCATCCAAATATTTCCACAGCTCAAGGAAGGAGATCAGAAATTGATTAAGGACACAGATGATGGGAAAGCATCCAAAGAAGGCCTTGACTCTCCTAGGCTGCTTTTAAAAATATTTTTTATATTTGTTCTTTTTAGATAGACATGACAGTAGAGTGTATTTTGACATATTGTACATACATGAAGTATAACTTATCCTAATTAGGATCCTATTACTGTGGTTGAAGGGAGGTTGGGGGTGTAGAAGTCCTAGGATACTTTGCTTTAGTCACTGTTGAGGCCTGAGAAGTTTTGTTTCTGATGCTGAGGCCACAAAGATGGTTGCATTTATCTCCATATGAAGATAACCCCTGCTGCTTGTGGTGTCGCTATAGTATACTCCAAGCAGTTTAGGGCCTTTAGCTTTTTGAGACAGACCTTAGGACTCGGCAGTTATTCAGCTCAAGTTTTACAGCTGTTGCTTTTGTCCACAAAGGGTAGGAATTTACTCTATTCTAACAATATGCTTTCAAGCCATTGCTGGTTTTATTTTCTGTTTGCAGGTGTTTATCCTGCCAATCTCCCTGTGTATTTAAGTTGATGGGTTATAGTCATAGGATAAATTATTCTGCCCTAGCGTTGGATGTTCCCTGCCCAAATGGGATGCCCTGTCAATCTTAAGTGGGGAAACCATTCCTGTCCCCAAGGCATAATCTAGCAGTTCAGACACCCACAACCACACTCCTTTTGACCAGAAGCCACAATCGCCTATGAGCAAAAGGGGCTGGAGGGCATGTCTGAACTCAGGTCCTCTTTTCCAATTTCCCTATAGCGCAGGCAGCTTTTCTGGGACTTTTCTTTCATCTCAGGGTTCCTGATCCACAATAAGATGATCTGCTGTTTCTGGGAGATAGACTCGGAAGCAGTGCTAGGACAGCCAGCCCTAGGTTGAATAAAGTTAAATCTTTAAAACCTTTCTTCTGGTGTCCTGCCATCCTTGCACACAACAGTCAGTGTCTTTTCTGAATCATTAACTCAGTTTCTGACTATTCAGACACCTTATCATGCAATTGAATAAATGCCAGCACATTCAAAATTTCTTTCATTCATTTTATCTCTGATAGACCAATGTCAACTGAAAGATTGTATAATTCAGAGAACCATCCAATGAACAGATTGTGTTACAAAAAAAAAAAATCAACCTTTTCTTAGGTAGGTTTATACTTACAGGTGGCTCATTCAGTCAAGATCTTTCCCAAGTGATTACTGGTAAGATCAATGTAGCATTTATCATGTATGAAAGGGCCAGTAAGAGATACAAATAAAAACACAGAGACATACAACCAGAGGTATTCCACAAAACCAGGAACAACATATGGTGATCTTTAAAATAGGCAGATCAGAAAAGAAAGAAAAAATATTCCCTAGATTCCCTGCTCCAATTTAACCATGACTGCTATATCAGTGTTGCCATAGATGTTCCCCAAAAGAACAGGATGTTACCATGAAGGTGAACTAGAAGTCCTCATGAAGGGGAACCAGATGTGTGGAATAAAGACTCTTGACATGTACACCATGGCAGCTTACCAGCTGTAGCTATGTGTTGAGATTTAATGCATTCAGTTTCCCTTTTCTCAAATTAGATCATTTGGTAAAGCAACCTAAATTGTTCAGAGAGAGAAGACAGTTGATCCCTAAAGTAAAAGGAACCTTAACAACTGCTGGTACAGTCCTTCCTCACTCTCTCCCTTTACTTACAGAAACAGTTCCTGGGTTTTAACACAAGGTTAAAACACCAGACTCCAAATTATCCAGTGGTATTCTCTCAACAAGCTCACCAGTGACCTTACACTTTTCTGGATGGAAGGGGGAATGCTTGGACTGTCCAACCAGCCCAAGAAGTCCAGAGCAAAAGCCACTCTCAGGACCAATACTGGGTGCCAATTTGTAATCAAAAGCTCGATTCTTGTGTCTACTGATAATACAATAATGAGGACAAAATTTGAAGAAAAAGTAAAATGAAGTTTTATTACTTTGTTTGTAAAGGAGAAACACAGGGGACTTCTGTTCCAGAAGCTGTATTTCTGTTAGGGGGAAGAGATGGCTTTTAAAGAGATATTTCAAAGTCCGCATTCCAGCTGTGTCATGTCAGCAGTAAAAATTTACTTGTAGCCTTCAGAGTTAGTCATATCATAGATCATCTGGCACCAGTCCTGAATTCTGAATTACTTTATTCCCGTGTTGAGTGAGCTCAAGGACAGGTAACTTATCTAGGATGGGGAAAAATTATTCTTGCTTCCTTCATCATTACGAATGGGGGAAAGGAATAAAGGAATAAAGATAGACCAGTTTTAAAATAAGCCATAGTTACAGAACAATAAGTGTTATGTTCAAAGCATTAAATGGACCCCTGTTACAACTTTAGGGCAGTTTTTGAAAAGGAAAGCTGAGGTAGAGGGGTAAAAACTAATAAACATTTTACCAAACTTTACAATGTTGGCTGCTGTGGTCATTTGCCCTATCTCCAGAAACACTTACGGGGCAACATAGCTGAAGCTTGGGCATTGCCATGCCTCACAATACCTAGCATAATCTAAAGCTGGAAGGCCCAACAAGGAATTTCTCCATCTCCAATGTCTCAGCCGGGAGAAGTTTTAGGCACTTTAATGTTAGTGTTTTGATTTTACTGCTGTTGTCTTCTGTGTTGGTTTAATAGGATGCCACACTATTTGACACTGCATATGTTATTTCAATTTAATATATTTTTGTTCATAAAAATACATTGTGATAGGTGTACCTACTCATATATATTTTTTATTATTTCTATTTTCTATACACTTTCCTCAATTTTTCCCATTCTTCTTCCTCTTTCTCTCTTCCATGACAACTCCTTTTGTCTTTTGTGTTTTCCTTGGCCTCTATTACTTTTTCTTTTCTTTTTATACTCTGTATAGTTCAAAATTAATTTTACTTCTTTTAATATCTAATTTTTTCAACTGGTTACAGATTATTACTCCACTTTGTAAGTTTTGAACTAGTAGAGTTGTAAAAAAAAATGTTTTCAAATGTCTTTATGGTTTATCAGTATTTTTTTTTTCTCAAGTGGTCACAATTTCTGTAATTATTATATTTCTTTAAAGCAATTGTTGACATTTGTCAGAGTACTGTAAACAATTCAGTGCGTGCTTTGGTGTTGAAATTTACCACTGATATTGGGCATATGGTAAAGAGAAAATAAGTCATTAAAAGGTCCTCATACAATAGTGAAAGAGGTATGTATCCCTGCAGATACACAAATATCAATAGACAATAAACAGAAACATTAGAAACAATGTAATAAAATAGTTGCAAAATTGAAGAGCCATACAATAACTGAAAATAGATATCAAAATAAAAGAAATGTTTAAAAATTCAAAAAGTTTAATTAAAACATCCTATGAATTAACTAAGTGAAAAAATATGGGGTATGAAAGAACATTTTGATAAAGAGAGATTCTGAAAAATCATCAAAGAGAAAACCTGGAAACAAAAATCTCACTTAGTCAAATAAATATCTTGGTGGAGAGTCTCACCAATAGAAAAGCTAAAGCATAAAAAGGATCAGTGTTCTAATAAAAACTAGGTATTAGAACACTCAATATTAATGAAAATACTAAGAAACTAAGAACAGATTGTGTAGGAATAATAGGACAAAAACACAATGCCAGAGATTCAAGATGGTGGAATAGAGGGAGGCTGCATTCCTTGTCACTCCAAGACTTGGGATTCAAGTAGAGGAAATACTCTACCTCTGTGAGGCTGTAGTCACTGCCCACTCTTTGCCTGCAGATGGCCCACTGTTTGCCTGAAAATCACCTGCTTCTGCCTGCCCACTGATGCCTAGAGGTCTGTTATCAGGGTACCTCCAGGTTTGTTTACATGTGGTCACCACCATCTTGGGACATCAGCCAGGGCCTGAGAGACCAGGGCCAAGGGGCCTTCAGGTTGGCCACTGCCACTGCCACCATCTTGGGATATATCCAAATCAGTCTGCAGAAACTGGCCAAGGTCTAGAAATCTGTTTTGGAGAACCTACAGGTTTGGGTGAATTAAAGGTCTTCCGGCTGGGTGGCCACCATCTTGCTGCCTCTTTGATGGGTCACTCATTTGTGTGACCACATCTCTAATGGTCTCTCGGGAAGTTAGAACATTAAAATATTGGAGCTGCAGTGAGACAGAGCTTGGGGTACCTGAAGCCCATATCCATCAGATTGCTAATGGTTCTGTGTGGCCCAGCCTGGGCCTGGAAAGCCTGAGAAAAGCCAAAGACTGGGGCATTTCCCCAGAGGGAAACACAGGTTGGAGAAACTGGAGAGAACCAGGCTCTCTCCAGCTCAGTGAGTCCTGAAGAGCATGTGGACAGAAGGAGCCAGCTCTTCAGAGTGTGGGAAGACTGAAAGAGGGTGTGAGGGCACCTTGCTCTCAGCTTGCCAAGCCAAATGGTCCAGCACCCACTGGACTGGGACTACCATGGAAATTCAGACAAACCCTCTTGGTTGGTGGAAAGGGAAGATAAGAAATTTTTGAACAACAAGAAATTTTCCATTCAAACCTTTTTTTCTTTCTTTCTTTGTCCGCTATCTCTCACATCTCTACCATCTTTAAAACCAAATACTTTTCATGTATCAGTTTATTGAGGAGTGGGATGTCTGAATAGTAAATAGCAGTTTTGTTTGTATTCTTATAATATATATATATATATATATATATATATATATATATATATAGTGAGAGAGAGAGAGAGAGAGAAACAGAATCCAAGGAAAGATATATATACATATATATATATATATATAAATATATATATATAAATATATATATATATATATATATATATATATATATATAAATATATATATATAAATATATATATATATATATATATATATATATATATAATATAACTTTTGTTTATCATGGAAAGTTTTTATTTAATTTTTCAAATTTTTCAAATATATATATATATATATATATACATATATATATATATATATATATATATATATATATATAAATCTCTTTCCTTGGATTCTGTTTCTCATTTCTCCCATGCTGAAAGTTAACCCCTATTAATTCCTTTTTTGTTCTTACTATAAATTTTTTACCTTTAACTTTCCTCTTCCTCTCTCATGAACTTCACATTCTACATTACTTCTGTTTCCCATTTGTCCATCACCGGAAGTGATAAACTCTTATAACAAATTTATTGTTTATATTGTAGACAATGATTGAATTAATTATTTCTGTTTATTATAACAAAACTGCTTCCACTTTAATAGGAGCTATTTGGTTTAAGGCTATGTATTATCTGCATTGTGTGTTAATAATATTGGTTTTCCCCTTAAAGGTGAGGTATTGGAAGTCTTCAGGTACACTGGGTAGAAAGACTACAGAGTAGAAACTGTACTGCCTTGGGTCCATACCACTAGATGGGAAGACACACAACAAGGGAAAAAACAAAGGAACAAAGCACCTCAAAAAACTCAAAATGTATCAACAATAAAATCCGTAGACAACACAGTAGAAGAAATGTCAGAGAAGGAGTTTAGACAGTACATAGTTAAACTGACCTTCAAAACAAAGGATGGTATAAGAAGTGAAATTAGTGAGAAATACAGGAAGTAAAAGATCACTTCAATAAAGAGGCAAATATTATAAAAAGAACTCAAGAAGAAATTCTCAAAATGAAAGAAACAATAAAACAATTTAAAAATTCAATGGAAAATATTACCAACAGGCTAGAACATTTGAAATACAGAACTTCAGGCAATAAAGACAAACTATGTAATCTCAAAAATAAAAATGAATACGGAGAAAATGGTAAGAAACAATGAACAGAAATTAAAAGAATTATTAGATAACATGAAAAGAACAAATTTAAGATTTATTGGGATAGATGAAGCATGGAGATACAAACCAAATGAATGCACCATATTTTCAATAACAAAATATCAGAAAATTTCACAAATCTAAAAAATGAAAAGGAATATCAAATACAAGAGCTTTACAGGACCCCAAATGTACAAAATTACAAAAGATCCACACCAAGGCACATTATAATGAGAATGGCTAATGTACAGAAAAAGGATAGAATTCTAAGGGCTATGAGAGAAAAGTAGGCAGAAACCTATTCAGATCTCAGCTGATTTCCCAGCCCAGAACCTCAAAACTAGGAGGTCCTGGAATAATATATATGAAACTCTTAAAGAAAATGGATGCCAACCAAAAATTGTCCATCCAGCAAAACTATTCTTCAGATTTGAAAATTAAATAAAAACCTTCCATGATAAATAAAAGTTAAAAGAATTCACAATCAGAAAACCTGCATTACATACTTTTCTCAGCAAAATATTTCATGAGGAGAAATTCAAAAAAGTGAAAGCTAGCAAACAGAAGAATTATATTAAAGGAAAAGGTAATCAGAAAAAGAAACGAAGTCAAGTTAAAAAACAAAATAAAACAAAATGACCAGGAAAACAAATCATGTTTCATTAATAACTCTGAATGTTACTGAACTAAACTCATCAACCAAAAGACATAGACTGGCCATATTGGATTTAAAAAAATAACAATATGCTGTCTTCAAAAGAATCACCTCATAGGAAAAGACATCCACAGGCTGTAAGTGAAAGGATGGGGAAAAAATATATCACTTTCATGGATGGCATAAACAAACAGGTGTTTTCATCCTCATATGAGTTAAAGTGCCGTTCATTCCAAAGTTAGTCAGAAGGGATAAAGTAGGACATTTCATACTGATTAAGGGAACCATGCATCAGTAAGATATAAAAACATAAACATTTAGGCCCCAAACAATGGAGTATCTAAGTATATCAAACAAATCCTTCTCTATTTCAAAAATCAAATGGACGACAACACAAGAATACTGGGTGACTTTAACACACCCCTCTCACCACTGGATAGACCTTCCAAATAAAAACTAAACAAATGAATTACAAACTAAATAATATTATAAATAATTAAGACTTAATGGACATATATAGAGTATTTTATCTATCAACCAGAGAATATTATTTCTTTTCAGCAGCTCATGGATCCTTCTCTAATAGACTATATATTATTCTAAAAAGCAATTCTTTGAAACTTCAAAAAAAGTAGAGATACTACTCTGTATTCTATCAGGTCATAATGGAATAAAATTAGAAATCAACAATAAAATAAAAAATAGGAGATACTCCAACACCTGGTGCTGAATAATATGCTATCCAATCATAAATGGATAGCAGAAGAAATCAGGAAGAAAATTTAAAAATTCTTAGAGGTAAAAGACGACAACAACAATACAATATATCAAAATCTCTGGGACACTATGAAGGCAATGTTAACAGGAGAGTTTATTGCATTGAGTTTATTGACTAAAAGAATAAAAACTCAACAAAAATTACCTAACATTACATCTTAAAGCCCCAGAAAAGAAGAACAAATCAACACTCAAAGCAGTATAATATGGAAATAATTAAAATCACAGCTAAAATCCACAAAATTTAAACAAAAGAAAGAATTTTAAAAATTGACAAAATAAAAAGTTGGTTCTTTAAAGAAAATAAAATTGATAACCCATTAGCTACACTAATGAAAATAAAGAGAGAGAAAATTCAAATCACTAAAATTCATAATGAAAAAGAAAATATCATGACACACACTACTGAAATATAAACAATAATTAGAAACTATTCTGAAAATTTATACTCCAATACAATAGAAATTCTCAAAGATATTGACAAATTTATAGAGATATATGGTGTACCCAAACTGAATCAGGAGGACATAGACAATTTAAACAGATCAATTTCAAACAATAAAATAGAAGATGCCATCAAAAGCCTACCAGTCAAGAAAAGCCAAGGATCAGAAGGATTCTCAGCAGAGTTTTAGAAGACCTTCAAAGAAGAATTAACACTAGTACTCATCAAATTTTTTCCAAGAAATAGAAAATGAGAGAACCCTTCCAAACACATTCTATGAGATCACCCTGAGAGCATAACCAGACAAACATATCAAGAAAAGAAAGCTTGGGCTGGGGTTGTGGCTCAGTGGTAGAGTGCTTGCCTAGCATGTATGAGGCCCTGGGTTTGATCCTCAGCACCACATAAAAATAAATAAAATAAAGGTCCATTGACAACTAAAAAAAAATTAAAAGAAAAAAAAATTTAAAAAAAAAACCTTCAGACCAATATTCCTGATGAATATTGATGCAAAATTTCTGAATAAAATTATGGCAAATCACATACAAAAACTTACTTTAAAGGTAGTGGTCTGGGGATGTGGATCAAGCAGTAGCTCACTCATCTGGCATGCACGGAGTGCTGGGTTCAAACCTCAGCACCCCATAAAAATAAAATAAAGATGTTGTCTGCACCGAAAACTAAAAAATAAATATTAAAAAATTCTCTCTCTCTCTAAAAAAATTAAAACAAATTAAAAGATAGTGTGCCATGATCAAGTTTGTTTCAACATACAGAAATCA
This sequence comes from Marmota monax, assembly GCF_021218885.2. Classification (NCBI taxonomy): domain Eukaryota; kingdom Metazoa; phylum Chordata; class Mammalia; order Rodentia; family Sciuridae; genus Marmota; species Marmota monax. Next base: position 107,304 of record NW_026692995.1, on the reverse strand, counting down.
ATAAACGTAATTCACCACATCAATAGACTTAAAGACAAGAATCATATGATCATCTCAATAAATGCAGAAAAAGCATTTGACAAAATAGACGACCCCTTCATGTTCAAAACACTAGAAAAGAAAATAGTGCTAATTTGAGTTCTTCTTTTTCTATATGTATCCATTTAATTTCTTTCATCTCATTGCTCTAGCCAGTGCTTCAAGAACTATGTTAAATAGAAATGGTGAAAGAGGACATCCCTGTCTTGTTCCAGTTTTTTTTGAGGGAATAGTTTGAATTTTTCTCCACTTAGAATGACATTGGCCTGCTTCTTAGCATAGATAGCTTTTATGATGTTGAGCTATATTTCTGTTATCTCTAGTTTTTCTAGTGTTTTGAACATGAAGGGGTACTGTATTTAGTTGAAAGCTTTTTCTGCATCTATTCAGATTCTTATCTTGAAGTCTATTGATGTGATGAATTATTTGCAGGTAAATGTATGGAGTTTGAGAATATCATACTAAGTGAAGTTAGCCAATCCCCAAAAACCAAATGCCAAATGTTTTCTCTGATATAAGCAGGCTGATTCATAATGGGCTTAGGAGGGGGAGCATAGGATGATTAGACAACCTCTAGATAGGGTAAAGGAGGAGGCATGGGGATTAAAAATGGTGGAATGAGATGGATATTATTACCCTAAGTACATGTATAAAGACACTAATGGTGTGAATTTACTTTGTATACAGTCAGATATATGAAAATTGTGCTCTATATGTGTAATATGAACTGTGATGAATGTAATACATTCTGCTGTCATATGTAACAAATTAGAATGAAAAAAATAAAAAATACTATAAAGCCAGGGAAGGTGGGTTATAGCTCAATATTTTAAAAGCTATTTATGCTAATCCCAATTTCAGAATGATTCTACATGGAGAAAAATTGAAAGCATTCTCTATAAAAACTGTAACAAGTCATGGGTGCCCTCTTTCACCTCTTCTATTCACCATAGTCCCTGAAAATCTAGCCAGAGCAATTAAACAGAAGAACGAAATTAAAAGGATGCAAAACGGAAAAAGAAAACACTATCAGTATTTGCTGATGGTATGATTTATATTTATAAGATCTAAAAAAGAACTCCACTAGAAAACTTCTAGAGCAAATAAATGAATTCAGCCAATTAGCATGATATAAAATCAGCACCCATAAATCAAATGCATTTCTATACATCAGTAATGAATCCACTGAAAGAGAAATTAGAAAAACAGCCTCAAAAAAAGTGCCTGGGAATCAATCTAACAAAAGAGGTGATGGACCTCTACAATGAAAACTACAGAACACCAAAAAAGGAAATTGAAAAAATACCTTGAAGCTGGAATTATCTGTTATGTTCTTTAAAAGGCAGAATCAATATTGTCAAAAAGGCCATACTATCAAAATTGTTATACAAATTTAATACAATTCCTTTTAAAATTCCAATGACATTCCTTGTAGAAATAGAAACAGCAACCATGCAATTCACTTGGAAAGAGAAGAGATCCAGAATAGGCAAATCAATCCATAGGAATAAAAGTGAAGCAGGAGGCATCACAATACCAAATATTAAACTAAATCACAGAGTCATAGTTAAAAAAAAAAACAGCATGGTATTGGCACCAAAATAGACATGTAGAGCAATGGTACAGAATAGAATAAACAGAGACAAACCCACATAAATACAGTTATCTCATACCAGACAAAGACACCAAAAACATACATCAGAAAAGATAAACTCTTCAACAAATGGTGCTGGGAAAACTGGAAATACATATTCAGCAAATTGAAACTAAACACCTATCTCTCACTATGCACAAAACTCAACTCAAAGTGAGTCAAAAACTTAGGCACTAGAAAAGGGACCCTGTGCCTAATATAGGAAAAAGTAGGCCCAAATCTTCATCATGTTGTCTTAGGACCTGACTCCCTTAAAAAGATTCCTAAAGTGCAAGAAGAAAAATAAAGAATTAGTAAATGAGATGGTATCAAAATTAAAGCTTTTTATCAACAAAGAAATCAACGAATATTGTAAAAAGAGCCTATAGAATGGGAGAAAATCTTTACCACAAACACCAGAGAAAGAGCACTAATCCCCAGGATATATGAAGAAGTCAAAAAACTTAATACCAAAAAACACAAATAACCCAATCAATAAATGAGTAACATACTGGACAGACACTTCACAGAAGAAATACTGTCAAACAACAAATATATAAAAAATGTTCAACATTTCTAGCAACTAGAGAAATGCATATAAAAACTACTGTAATATTTCATCTCACTCCAGTCATAATGGAAATTATCAAAAATAGAAGCAACAAAAAATGTTGGTGAGGATATGGGGAAAAGTGTATCCTCATACATTTCCGGTGGGACTGAAAATTGGTGAAACCACTCTGGAAAGCAGTATGAAGATTCCTCAGAAAAGTTGGAATAGAGCCACCATTTGACCCAGCTATCCCATCTCAGTTTATATGCAAATGACTTAAGATCAGCATACTACAGTGACACAGTCACATCAATGTACATCGCAGCTCTATTCACAATAGCTAAACTATGAAACCAACTTAGGTGCCCTTCAATGGATGAATTGACAAATAAGATGTACTATATATACATAATGGAGTATTACTCAGCCTTAAAGAAGAACAAAATTATTTCATTTGCAGATACATGGATAGAGCTTGAGGCCATTATGCTAAATGAAATAAGCCAACCCCAATACAAACAAACAAAGGTCTAATGTTTTCTCTCATAAGTGGATACTGATCTCTAATGGGGGAGAGTTCTAGGGAAGAATTGAGGAACTTTGGATTGAGCAGAAGGGAGTGAGGGGAGGGGAGGGGATGTGGGTTAGGGAAGTGTGGTGTAATGAGATGGACATTATTACCCTACACACATGCATGATTTCATAACTAGTGTAACTGTGCATCAGGTATAGCCAGAGGAAGGAGAAGTTTTGCTCCATTTGCGTACAATGTGTCAAAATGCATTCTACTGTCATGCATAACTAATTTAAAAAATGCGGTGAGCATAACTACCCTTCAGAACCAAATATGGAATAACATCCTTCCATTATAATGAGAAGGAATACAATTCTTTCATGATAGCAAGAAATTGGAAATACTCAGATCCACTAAACCTGCACTACAAAGCAAGGCCAATTAAATATTTCAAACAGAAGAAATAAAAAATAAAAACCAGCATACTGATGAATTGCACTAAAAGAACACTTATTCAAAGGAGAGTAAAATCTGACTTAAGTATTATAAATTAATCAAAATGAGAGGAAATAAAAATCATCCTTCTACAATAACATTGAATGCAATGGTCCAAACTCTTCAATTAGAAGACACAGTGTGGAAGATTGGATTAGGAAACAAGATACAAGGATACATTGTTTACAAAAAACTCATCTTAGAGAAAGACATTCATAGAGTGAAAGTGAAAGTATGTGAAAAGATATACCATTCGAAAGAAAACTAAAATTCAGCAGTATTAGCTACTCTCATATCAAATAATGTAAATTTCAAACCAAAATTAAGCAGAAGAGACATAGAAAGTCTCTTCAGACTGGTTAAGGAAATTGTCCCAAACAATACATAATGATTGCAAACATTTATGTTCCAAACAGTATTGCATTTATGTATATGTATATATATATATATATATATATATATATATATATATATTAAAAAACATTTCTCAAGAATCAAATAGACCACAATACAATAATTCTGGGTGCTTTCAACATAACTGTCTCGCCATAAATTAGGTCATGACTAAAGATATAGATAATGTAGACTGTCCAATATCAAGAAATGATATTAAAGCAGCAACTGAAAGCCTTCTAATAAAGAAAATCGCAGGACCAGATGGATTCTAGACTAAGTTCTAGTAGTTTAAAGAAGAACTAAATATATGCTAACAATTTTTCATCAAAGTTCAGCACACATTCACATTTAAAACTCTAGAGAAACTAAGAAAGTTACCTCAACTTTGCAAAGGTTATATATGACCAACACAAAAGCAACATGATAGTGAATAGAGAAAAACTGAACAAAAATTAAAGACAAGGATGTTCATTCTCACCACTCGTATTCAATATAGTCCTTGAATTCTAGTCAGAGCAATCAGACAAAAGAAGGAAATTAAAGGGATACAAAAGGAAAATAAGAAGTCAAATAATCTCTATTTGCTGATTACATAATTTTATGTTTAGAACACACTCAAAAATTCCACAAAAAGACTGCAAGAACTGATAGACATAATTAGTAAAGTACAAGATCAGCATACATAATCAATAACTTTTTTGTATTACAATAATGAATTTGATAAAAGGGAAATCAGAAAAAAACTGTTTTATTCACAATAACCTCAAAATGTAGTTAGGAATAAATCTAACCAAGTAAGTGAAATACCTCTACAATGAAAACTAGAGAATACTGAAGAAGTTGAAAACCTTGGAAGATGAAAAATATTTCATTTTTTTGGAGAGGCAGAATTAATATCAAAATAGCCCCACTACCAAAAACATTTCACAGTGAAGCAGGTGGTATCACTATAGCAGACCTTAAACTATATATATACTACAGAGCAAGAGTAACAAAACATCATGATATTGGCATCAAAATAGACTTGTAGAGCAATGGTATAGAATTGAGGACATAGAGACTAACCCCACATAACTACAGTTACCTTATATTAGACAAAGGCACCAAAAACATACATTTGAGAAAAGATAGCCTCTTCAACAAATTGTGCTGGTAAAACTGGAAATACATCTTCAACAAAAAGAAATTCAACCCCTATCTCTCACCATGCACAAAACTCAACTCAAAGTGGATCAAGAACCCAGGAATTAAACCAGAGACAATGTGCCTATTAAAAGAAAATGTAGGCCCAAACCTCCATCATGTCAGATTAGGGCCCAACTCCCTTAATAAAAATCCTATAGTGCAGGATTAAAATTAAGAATCAATAAATGAGATAGATTCAAACTAAAAAGCTTCTTCTTGGCAAAAAAAAAAAAAATCTGTTAGGTGAATAGAGAGCTTGGGAGCAAATTTTTACCACTTGCCCATCAGATAGAGCACTAATCTCTAGGGTATATAAAGAACTCAAAAAGCTAAACACCAATAAAACAAATAGCTCAGTCAACAAATGGATCAAGGAATTGAACAGAAACCTCTCATAAGATGATATACAATCAATCAACAAATATATGAAAAATGTTCAACATCTCTAGTCATTAGAGAAATGCAAATCAAAATTAAGTTTTCATCTCACTCCAGTAAGAATGGCAGCTATTAAGAACACAAACAACAATAATTGTTGGCAAGATGTGGGAAAAAAGGCACACTCATACGTTGCTGGTGGAACTGCAGATTGATGCAGCCAATATGAAAGCGGTATGGAGATGCCTTTGAAAGCTGGGAATGGATCCACCATTTGACCCAGCTATTCCACTCTTTGGTGTATACCCAAAGGACTTAAAAACAGCATACTACAGAGACACAGCCACATAAATGTTTATAACAGCACTATTCACAATAATTAAACTGTGGAATCAACCTAGATACCCTTCATAAATGAATGGATAAAGAAAATGTAGTATATATACACAATGGAATATTACTCAGCAATAAAGGAGAATAAAATCATGCCATTTGAAGGTAAATGTGTGAAGTTGAAGAATAACATGCCAAGTGAAGTTAGCCAATCCCCCCAAAACAAATGCCAAATGTTTTCTCTGATAAAAAAGGCTGATTCATAGTAGGGTTGGAAGGGGAAGTATGGGAGGATTAGACAAACTCTAGAAAGGTCAAAGGGGAATGAGGGGAGTGAAAGGGGCATGGGGGTAAGAAAGATGGTGGAATGAGATAACATAATTACCCTATGTACCTGTACAAAGACATAAATTGTGTCAATATACTTTGTATACAACCAGAGATATGAAAAATTGTACTCTAAATGTGTAATATGAATTCTAATGCATTCTGCTTTCATATATAACAAATTAGAACAAAAAATAAATGAATGAATGAAAAACAAAAGGAATTATACATATTCAATGTAATCCCAATCAAGATACTAATGATGTTCTTTACAGGACTAGAAAAACCTTTTTAAAATTCATTTGAAAGAATGACAGACCCATAAGAGCTACAGCAATCCTGAGCAAAAGCAAGATGCTGTAGGTATCACAGTATCAAACCTGAAATTATACTACACAACTAAATTAAATTAACAAAAACAGCACAGTATTTGCAGTAAGTACAGCTATGAAAACCAATGAAATAGAATACAAGACAGAGGGCCAAACCCACATAGAGTCATCTGATACTCAACAAAGATGTCAAAAAAAGTGCTGGAGAAAAGACAGACTTTTGAACAAAATAATGCTGGGAAAACAGGCTATTCTTATGTTGAAGAATGTACCTTGATCCTTATCTCTCACCCTGCACAATAGCCAATTCAAAGTGGTTCAAATATTTAAGAATTTCATCAGAAACTCTACAACTACTAGAAGAAAATGTAGGCCTAACACTCCAACATGGTTCCATCATCTCCTGAAGTGCCAGAAATAAATCCTGGATTAATAAGTGATACAGCTTTAAACTGGAAAGTTTGTGCAAAGCAAAAGCAACAGCTGAAAGCATGAAGAAAGAGTCTACAGAATGAGTGAAAATTTTTGATTTCTCCTCCTCAGGTGGAGATTAATATCCAGAATATATAAAGAACTAAAAAAAAAAACTTAGCAGCAATGATGTATATGTAGCTCAGTGATAGTGTCCTTGTCTCACATGCCTTGAGTTCCCAAGTTGAATCTCCAGCACTGACAAAAAGAATATCTTAATGCCAAAAAATGACCTAATTAATAAATATGTTAAAGAACTTAAGAAGTATTTTTTGAAGAAAAACTACAAATTACCAACAAATATATAAAAAAATGTTCAACATTTCTAGCATTCAGATAAACGAAAATCAAATCTAAATTGATATTTTTATCTAATAACAGTGAGAACAGCAAATGTCAAGATTAAAAGTTACATTCATACACCTTTAGTATGACTGCAAAATATTACACCCATTCTCCAAAAACTAAGAATGGAACCATCATATGACCCAGCTGTCCTATTTCATATATATATATATATATATATATGTATGTATATATATATATATATATACACAAAAGATCTAAAATCAGCATACTACAGGGATACACAACAGCAGTGATTATAGCAGCACAATTTATATCAGCCAAGCTATTGAACCAACCCAGATGTGCATCAACTGATGAATATATAATAAATATATTATATAGATAGATATAGATATAGATATCATATATAGGATATATATGATATAGACATCATATATGTATATAATGGAGTTTTAGTTAGCCATAAGAATTAAATCATGGTATTTGTTGGTAAATGGATAAAACGAGAAAATCAGGGTAAATGAAATAAGCCAGTCCTAGAAAGTCAAGGATTTAATGCTTTCTCTCATATTTGGCAGCTACACCAAAATAAGGGTGGGAAGTGGGCATGAATTCCATGGATACTAAAGATAGACAAGTAGGAAAGAGGAAAGGGACTCACAGAAAAGGAGGAGGTATGGGAAAAGAGAAGAAATATGGAATATGTCTGACCAAACTGTCGTATTTACTTACATGAATATACCAGAGTGAAATTCACCTTTACCCTTAATGAACTCATAAAAAACTACAATAGAAGAAAAATTAGTAAAGTAGAGGAATGGGAACATAGGAAAGAGGGGAGGGAAATAGGAAGTACTGGGGAATTAGAGCTAATTATATTCCATGCATGTATTTTTATGTAAAATGAACCTCACTTTTATGTATAACAATAATGCACTACTAATAATATGTAAAGAAAAAAATACTTGTAAAATAATAATGAAAGAAATATATGACTCAGAGCTGGGGATATGGCTTAAGCAGTAACATGCTCGCCTAGCATGCGTGGGGCGCTGGGTTCAATCCTCAGCACCACATAAAAATAAAATAAAGATGTTGTGTCCACCAAAAACTAAAAAATAAATATTAAAAAATTCTCTCTGTCTCTCTCTCTCTCTCTCTCTCTCTCTCTCTCTCTCTCTCTTAAAAAAAAGAAATATATGACTCAGTCCTCAAGATCCATTCCAGTACAAAATTAAGTGCCACAAAGGTAAGCAAATACTCTTGCTTCATTATTCATTTAATCTTCAAATATTTGTCCTATAGTTACCACGCCTAGTGGCCTGTTTCTCGCTACAAAAACACTCAAAGTCACTCCAGGGAAACTGGGCTGCATGAAATAACCACACAAGAATCAGAGATACCTTTTTCTTTAGGGGTCCTGTGATGGCTCCACTGACCTTAAGGGTCTGCAGAAAGAAAGAGAGAACCAGCAAGTGCTGAATCCTTTTATTGAGGAGAAGCCATTCAAATGAGGCAAGGGGTCATGTTTCAGGGGGGTTGAGTCTAGCTTCGTGATGTCTACTGTCAGCAGGTTGACTGAAATGTAGGAAGGCTACACCCAAAGGCAGAGCAAGAGAAGGGGACACACAAGGGACATTTCCATAGAACATTCTATCCCAAACAGGGCAAAGGGATAATATCACAAAGGAACAGGTGAACATAGCTCCATCCATGGAGCTGCAGGAAGGCATACCTACACATGAAGACACATTCTGCTACTTCGAGGCAGTGTCTGGGGCCACTATGAATGTGGTCAGATCACTATGAAAGTGACCGAAAGAGCCTCTATTGATCATGGGAAGAAAAATGCTGGTCATTCAGTGCGACTGCCTCCCACACTCTAGGAAACATTCCATGACTCCTCTGGGTGGCTCTCTCTCTTATGTGTTCCCATAGCCCCCTATACTCATGTCTCATGCCATTCACCACACTGATAATCAATATTTTTACAAGGCTGATTTTCTAATTAGACTGTAAGACATGTAAGGGCAGAGAAGATGATGTTTGTCTTTGTAACTATTATCCAGGATACTACCTGGAATGTAGTAGAAATTCAATGTTAAAATAAACAAATTGGAGGTTGGCAAGATGGCAGAGTGGTGGCAGGGAGCAAATCTCCACTCCTTTGCTGTGAGATAACAGCTGATAAGAGAGGTGAGTGATAGTGAAACATAATATTGTTTAGTCACAGGCTTAGAAGAATTCAGAAATTCTGGTTGCTGGGAGAAAACACAGAAAAGAATTTGCTAACCCTGAAATGGCATGTGTAGCAAAGGGGATATCTGGGAGGAAAGGGTAGTACAGGGAGAAAGAGGAAGAAGTAAATTTGACAAACTTACTTCAGAAAGATCAGAAGAGAAAGTCAGACTGAGACTGAGACAGGAGCTACATAGCTACTTGGTGAGAAGTGCCCACATTCTTTCAATTTGCTGATGAAAAACTATGGTGGACATGTAGTGATTATGCCTCAGTCTGCATCTATGGAAGGATTTTAAACTATAGTTTCATCCGACTTAGAGATATCATAGGAAATGCCTTTGAAATGGGGTATCTGAGTAACCTGTGTAGTGGAAACACTGTGAGCTGAAGAATAGGAGGCCAAGACTCCCCTCCCCTACTGTGAACAATTGGATTGGAGTGGAACAGGATACAGTTCATGACACATCCAAAGAGGGCAGCCTTTAGGCAGTGTTCCTCAGCCACCAGATGCTGACCCCCCCCCGCCTCCGCCACAGAAATGGATCAACACCATGTATGCCCTAGAAATGGTCCACTGCTGTCTCACTCTAGTCCCAGCTGCAGACTGTCATTGTACTTGCCCCACATGTTGGCCACCACTCCTGGTCCACATCTCAGTGATGAGGCACCCCACATCCTCTACCACTGACACCACATTTCTGAATGGAAAGCCCTGTGCCTCTGCTCCTGAATTGTCATGCCTCTGCTTTGGACCATCATACCTTGTGAACCTTGAAAACCACACATATGGATTCACAACTTTGATTGCTCTAAGCATATGAAATATTTTTATAGGCAGGCACAAAAGTCTTCAGTCCCAACCAGCAAGAGACTGAGACACTAAATCACAGATAATCAGACTTCCTCTAACTTTACAGATAGCTGCTACATGCCTGAACACACCAAGGAAATATGAAAACCTCTAAGTTTTGTGCCAGACAGGGGCAGAATAAATTCTGTGAATATGGATGTCAGGACTTAAGTGTTGTGCAGTTTTTAAGCATAAAACTGAGTTATACCGTGGGAAAATCTAAATATACAACTCTCCAACACAGCAGGGAGATGGTTCTTGTGGGCATGACCTCTATACCCAGACAAACTCAGACTACATGTTCAGATGGCATAGGTATTTACTGTGCCTCCCCAAACCTGACAGATTTAAATATGGAACGCTCAAAGAAATATCTCCATCTTAAATTGCTTGTCAGTGAATAATTTAAACCTCTCTAAAGCTAGGTTTTTTAAAAATAATTTCACTGGTATTGTCCCAATTAATTGATATTGCATCCCTTAATAATAATGGTTCTCTTAGATTTATTCTAACACTTTTCTTCTTGATGATTCTAGACTCTCACTTTTCTCTCTCTCTTTTTGCATTATATGCTTCTATGTCTCTTCACATTTTGATTTTATGTAGTTGAATAGCAATGCTACTTTTATAATACTTAATTTTCCATCCTAGACTATTTCTCTCTATTTCCACTATTGGACTAATGGAGTAATGAAGAATATCTTTGATTAAGTAACTATGGTTTAATGGTTAATGATGATTATTAGTTCTTCTGAAAGCAGTGCTAGGGATTAATTTTAACAGCGATTATATTGAGGAGAAGTTTTGACACTGAATTTTATCCCCAGCCCAGGGCAAATACTAAAGAAAGAATTTCACTAAAAAGCCCCTTACATAAGTATAGCAGAGGTAGACAAAATAGCAAATTTCAAATAAAAATAGATAATGTGAAAAGAAGTCAATATGACACTAAAATTTCAAAAATCCCTCAAAACTAAATTCAGAGATATTGAAATAATGAAATGCCAGACAAAAGGATTCAAAAGTTAACTGTTAAAATAATAAATTTTTCTAAAAGACTTAAGGAATAAACTGAGGAAGAAAACTCAGGATATTAAAGAACATTTCAATAAAGATAAAGAGATACTGAAAGAGAAATAAAAATAAAATGTAGAAATAAAAAAAATCAATTAATCAGCTAAAAATACAGTGGAGACTAACAGACTAAATCATTCAGAAGAATGGCATAAGGGCTCAATGATAAGGCATAGGAATCGGACTATTCAGACAATAATAGAAAATAAAAAAAAATGAGAATACACAAGTGCTCTGGAACAACATTAAAAAGCTCAAATTTGGGAAGGAGAAGAAATACATACCAATGGCATAGGTGAAATAATAGTAGAAAATTTCTAGAATCTTCTGTATGAAATGATCATGAAGGTACTGGAGGCATTTAGAACTTCAAATAATATCAGAAAGGAGCCATTCTAAAACATTTTATGGTTGCAATGCAAAAAGTTGAAAGAGACAAGAGAGAGGGGCTGGGGATGTGGCTCAAGAGGTAGCGGGCTCGCCTGGCATGCATGCGGCCCTGGTTCGATCCTCAGCACCACATACAAACAAAGATGTTGTGTCCACCTTGAACTAAAAAATAAATATTAAAATTCTCTCTCTCTCCCTCTCTCTCTCTCTCTCTCTCTCTCTCTCTCTCTTAAAAAAAAACCTACAAGAGAGAAGCACCATGTCATTTATAAAAACAAGTCACTGATAACAGCAGATTTCTCAGTAGAAACTCTAAAAACAAGAAATGTGTGGAATGTGGCATTTCAAGGAAAATTTGCAAAGGTGGATAACTATAACCAGTGTTTAGTCAGCTATTTTGCAGCTGTGACTAAAAGACCTGATCCACACAATTGTAGAGGAGTAAAGGTTTATTTGAAGGCTCATGGTTTCAGAGGTCTTAGTCCATAGATGGAAAACTCCATTCCTTGGGGCTCACAGTGAGTCTGAACATCAATGTAGGAGAGTATGGCAGAGGGAAGCACCTCACAACACGATCAGGAAGCAGAGAGAGTGTCTCCATTCTTTAGATACAATATATATACCCTAAAGCCATGCCCCAATTCCAAACTCCCCAATGTACCTTACCACTTCAATTACCACTCAGTGAATACCTATCAGGGACTAATTCACTGATTAGGATAAAGCTATAGCCCAATCATTTCTCCCTCAAATCTTCTTGCATTGTCTCACATGTCAGATTTTGGGGGTCATCACATCTGAACCATAATAATCAGCAAATATATCCTTAAAAATTGAGGATGAAATGAAACAATGAATCTGCTGAGAAAAAAAAAAATGAGGGAAATGATTTCCTTCAAAATAGCTTCAAAGCTAGGAATAAATTAACCAAAAAGGTGAAAGATCTTTACAATAAAATATATAGAAAATTGAAGAAATAAATTGAAGATGATAATCTAAGATGGAGAAACATGCTATATTCATTGATGAACAAAATTAATATTGTTAAAATGGCCATATAATAAAAAAAACAATATATGTATTACACATATTCACTAACAAAATTCCAATGATATTCTTTACAGAACTAGAAAACAAAATCCTGAAATTCATGTGAAAGAACAAAATTATCCATATGAGCCAAAGAAATTCTGAGCCAAATTAACAATGCTAGAGATATCACAATATCAGTTTCAGGTCATGTTTCAGTTGTACAAATGACCAAAAAGTGTATGAGAATAAATTTCAATGTCTGTAGTCATAGAGGAACTATAAATCAAAACTATATTGTGATTATGTCTTTCTCCAGTTAGAATGCCAATCATCAAAAATACAAATACAACTGAATGCAGAATAGCATTTGGGAAAAATAAGCAATTATACACTGCCAATGGGAATGTAAATTAGGAATTACCAAGAAAGCCATTATGGAGATTCCTCACAAAGCAAAAAATAGAACTACTATATGATCCAGATATGCCACTCCAATAACAACAAGGCAGGGGAGAGGGAAGAATAGAAGTTCATTGGATTAGACAAAGGGGAATGAAGGAAAGGGAGGGGGGAATAGGAATAGGAAAGACAGTGGAATGAATTGACATAAATTTCCTATGTACACATATGAATACAAAACAGTGACTCTCCACAGCATGTACAACCACAAGACTGGGATACTAATTAGAATAGAATGTACTCCATGTTTGTATAAATATGTCAAAACATACTCTACTGTCAGGTACTTAAAAAGAACAAATAAAAAACAAAAGATAAAAAAATAATTAAAGTCAGCATACTTTATAGTTACAAGCACATCTATGCCTCTTGTAGCAAAATTCACAGTACCCAGGTTGTGTAATCTGCCTAGGCAGCTGCCAAAAAATGAATGGATGAAGAAAATGTGTTACTAATACACAATGGATTTTTTACAGCCATAAAGAAGAATAAGATATTGTCATTTGAAGTCTATGGACATACCATTCTGAATGTGCCTTATCTACTCTGAAATATTGTCATTTGAATAAAAATGAATGGAACTGGACACCATATTTGAGCTAAATAAGCCAGATTCAGAGAGAAAAAATATTGTATGTTTCCCCTCATATATTTAAAGTAGAGGGAAAACAGATTAGAAAGTGGACACAATGAGAGTAAAAGCATGACCAGAGGAGGAGCATAAGCAAAGAGAGAGGAAACCATGGTAAATAAAATTGACTTGAATGAACGTGTGAAGTTGAGCGAGGCTAATTTTATTAGACCCAGAGACTATAGGAAATTGTTGAGTTGAAAGTAAACAAAATTGTACATCCATAGGCAGATACTACAGCAGGAACCAGATTTGCCACAGTGGCAGAAAACTATTTTAGGTGACCACATGGTAGTGTGCAGAGGCAAGAGACTGGGAATTCATAAAGAAAGTTGCCATCCTGACCCAACAGTTACCTATTGTGGGGTACAGAGTGTGCCTGGACAAGCATGAGAGAAAGATTTATGCCTAGAGTAACACAGGCTTGGGATACTGAGGATAGTGAGCTCTATTTCTTTCATATGACATCCCATATGAGATATTGAGAAGATGCTAAATAATGACCAGCAAGTTGAATCTGCACTCCAAATATTACATTGAAAATTCATATCTATGGTGACAAATGTGAGAAAGGAAACTAGAAAGGAAACTAGATCCATAGCTTAACCTGGACAACTACTAGAAAAAACACAAGCACTGTTGCAAACATTGACTTCATTAATTACACTCCTGAAGGTCAATAAATATAACCAAAAATCAATAAGCAGTATGGCATCAAATTAAAAATCTTCTGCCCAACCAAGGGAATAATTAGGAGCATGAAGATTCAGCATACATAATATGAGATATTATTTGCCAGCTACTCTTTCAAAAAGAAATTTGTAACCAGAATATATAGGGAATTTTTAAAAACTTAACACCAAAACAAAAAAACAAAACCAAAAAATGCCAGTTGTGACGGTGCATGCCTATAATTCTAGGAATTTTGGAGGCCTTCAGGAAGATTGTGAGTTCAAGCCCAGCCTAAGCAACTTAGTGAGACCCTGTCTCTAAATAAAATACAAAATAGGTCTGGGTATGTAGCTCAGTGTTTGAGTGCCCCTGGGTTTAATCCCCAGTACAAAAAAAAAAAGAAAGAAAATGAAGGAAAGAAAGAAAACTAAGCATAAAACCCAATGAATAAATGGGCAAGTGAACTAGACAGATTATTTCTCAAAAGTTTTCTAAAAAGCAGAAATACAAATGTCCAACCAATTTATGTAAAAAAAAAGTTCAATATCTTAGCAATTAGAAATATGCAAATTAGAATTTCACTGAGATTTAACTTCACTTCAATTGGTATGGCAATGATAAAAATTCAAGTAATAATAAAATATGGTGAGGATGTGGAGGTAATGGTGCATTTAAACATTCTTGATGGGACTAAAGATTCGTATAACCATTTTGTAAAGCAGTCCAGAGATTCCTCAAAAGACTAGGAATGCACCAGGAATGGTGGCACATGCCTGTAATCCCAGGAGCATTTGAAGCTGAGGAAGGAGGACAGCAGGTTCAAAGCCAGACTCAGCAACTTAGTGAGCCTTGAGCAACTTCGCAAGATCCTATCTCACAATTTTAAAAAAAGTTAAAAGGATTGGGCATGTGGAGATGTGACTCAGTGGTTAAGTACCCCTGGATTCAATCCCTGGTACAAAAAAATAGGAATGGAACATGGAACCAATATGATGCAGCTACCACATTCCTTGTTATTTACCTAAATAACTAAAATCAGCACACTATAGAGATACCTGCTTACCATTGTTTACAGAAACACAATAAACTATAACCCAGTTATGAAATCAGTCTCTATGTGCCTCAACAGATGATAGGATAAAGGAAGTGAGGTATATATACCCAATGGAGTTTTACTCATCCATAAAAAAATGAAATAATGACATTTCCTGGTTAATAAACAGAACATAATGCTAAGTGCAATAAGCCAGATCCAGAAAGGTAAGGTTCAAAGCTTTTCTCTCATATGTGGAAGATAGAGAAAAATAATAACTTAAATGGGGAAATTTTCATGCAAATAGAAGGAAGAACAGTGGAGCAGAGGAAGGGGAACAGTTGGGGAAGTGGGAGGAACAACAGAATAAAATTAACCAAACTATATCATGTGAATATATGAAGACAACACAATGAATTCCACTTTTATGTATAGTGCATCAATTAGAAAAAAATCAGAATTAATTAAACACATTTTTCAAAGAATACAAATAGTAATAGATTCTGGTTGGATGTGTGGAAATGGAAACTCTTGTAAACTGTTGGAATGTAGATTATTTAACCACTACAGAAATTAGAATGGAGTTTACTCAAAAGGCTAGGGATGGAAAAACCATATGACCCATCTATCCTATTCTTTGGTATTTATCCAGAAAAAATTAACATAAACTTCTTGCCATGATATATCCACACCCATGTTTAGAGCTGCACAATTCATAAATTTCAAATTATGCAACAAACCTAAGGGTTTGTCAACAGGTGAGTGGAGAATAAAATATCATACATGTACACTATGGAGTTTCATCCAGCCATAAAGAATGAAATTATGTCATGTGCCACAAAATGGATGGAATTTGAGAACATTACGTTAAGCAAAATAAGCTAAACTCGGAAAGTAAAGGGTCATATGTGTTCTCTCATATATGGAAGCTTGAGACTAAAAAGGGATATAAAATTGGGGTTGATATTATGAAAATCAACAGAAGTAGAGTAGAGGAAAGTAAGTGGGGAAGACAGGATTGGAGGGAAAAGGGAAATAATGGGGAGGATATTGGCCAGATTATATTGTTACATTGTATGCATGTATAATTTGTAACAACAAATACATCCTAACATTGTGTACAAATAATATACAAAAGAAGAAAAAAATACCTACAAATATGTTCACATTGTAATTCCTGAAACCTGTTCTAGCAAAGGGTGACAACAGTGGGCATGCACTTAGTCTTCATCTGTTTCAGTTGTGGCTCTTAATAACTGCCATGTAACTTCATTCCCCCTCACATAAAAGAAGACCAAACACTGACAGTCAAAGGTCATATGTTTTCTCTCATAATTTGAAGCTTCTTTGGAGAAAAAAGAAAAAAAGAAGGGGTGAAATGTACAAATATGTAACAATGATTCCCAGTCTTATAAATAATTATAATGTACCAATAAAAATTTTTGAAAATCAAATGAGTCCTTTCAAACTAATTACATAATGTCAGTATTTTCCTGCTGTCTAAATCTAATACAAAAATAAAATTATAAATTAATGTCCTTTACGAACATAGATGCAAAAACCTTAAATATTTTCAAGTCAAATTTAATAATCATTTATACAGATCATACACTGTGATCAAGTTGCTTTCATTCCATGGATGCAAAGATGGATCAATAAATGCAAATCAATAAAAGTAATGCAACAAATAAATAGAATCAGTAACAAAATTACATGATCTTCACAAGAGGTACAAAAAATAGACTGGTAAAATTCAACATTCCATCATGATAAAATTCTTGAAACAGCAGGTATAGAATAATCATATTTCATTATCAAAAAGGTTATACATGACTAATCCATAGCTAACACCATACTAAATGGGTAAAATTGACAGCCTTCCTGTAAGATCAGGCACAATGAAAGGGTATACATATTCATGCTGTTATTAAATTAACTACCAGAAAATTTATCCAAAGCAACTATGCAAGAGAAAGAAATAAATGAAATACAAATAAGAAAGGAGAAATTCAAATTATTCCAGTTTGAGGATGATATGATTCTTAGAAAACTCTGAGGATTCCACTAACAAACTCTTGGAGCTGGTAAATTTAGTAAAGCAGGAATTTACAAAATAGACCTACAAAACTCAATAGATTTTCTATAAGCCAATAATGAACTTGTAGAGAAAGAAATCAGTAAAAATAACAAGTAAAAATAACCCCTATAATGCTGACTCATAGTGGGGTAGGGAGGGGGAGCATGGGAGGAATAGATGAATTCTAGACAGGGCAGAGGAGTGGAAAGGGAAGGGAGGGGGCAGGAGATTAGCAAGGATGGTGGAATGTGATAGACATCATTATCCAAAGTACGTGTATGAGGGCACAAATTGGTGTCACCGTACTTTATATATAACAGAGATATGAAAAATTGTGCTGTATATGTGTAGCAAGAATTGTAATGCATTCCAATGTAATTTATTTTTTTAAAAAATCAATTAAAAAATAACCCATTATGCCCAGGAATAAACCTAATCAACCAGGTGAAAAATTTCTATAATTAAAATTACACTGCAAAAAGAAATCAAAGAATACACTAGAAAACAGAATGGAACAGCCAACAATAAAAAATTAAAAAAAAAAGAAAACAGAATGGAAACATTAATATTGTTTAAATGACCATATTTATCTAAAGTAATCTACAGATTGTATGCCATATTCATGAAAATTCCAGTGTCATTCTTCACAGAAATTGAAAGAACAATCCTAATGATTACATTGAACCACAAAACAAACCAGAGCAGAGAGTCCAAGGCTGAAGGCATACCAATAACTTATTCAAAGAACATTACCAAGCCAGAGTTACAAGATCAGCATAGTATTAGCACAAAATCAGACACATAGATGTGAGAAGTAGAATACGGGACCCAGAAATAAACCCACATGTCTATAGCACACATACACATCAGGGACAAAGACAGCACAAATACATCTTGGGGAAAATGTAGCCTCTTTAACACATGGTGCAGGGAAAATCAGATATCCCCACACAAAAGATTGAAAATATACCCCTAACCATTCCCATTCATGTGCAACTCCTGATCAATTTTTTTCACACTATAGTCTAGTATGGGCTTTCTATAATTTTATGTAAATGAAATCATACATGATATACATTTTGCCTTTTATATCTAGATTAGTATATATTCATGCTGTTATTACTATTAATAATCTATTACTTTTTCTGTGTGCTTTTATTTATGGTAAGATTATTTGAGTTTATTCCAGGTTTAGATTATCACAAATAGAGGAGTTAGGGATATCCTTGTAAACAACTTTGTGCAACTTTATTTCTCTCACATAAAACTTTATTTTTCTCACATAAAATCTCAAGAACAGTAGTATGGTTATGTAGAATGTTTAACATTTTAAGTTCAGGTTAACACTACATTTTTTTTTTTGCTTAAATCTATGTTGATAGTTCAAATTAAACAGATTTGGACTCAGATGCTATGAGTCAGATTAATCAGAGTGGCCTACCTAGTGACATATTATATCAATAGAATAAAGGTGGCCTCTGTATATTTGCCCCTTTTTATATACTTATCCACAATAGATGGGGACATTTATCTTAAGAATTGCCAGCACCAAGTGCAAACATTTGCACATGAAATGACTTTAAATATAGACCAAAAAGCATATTTATAGACATTTAGAGTTTACCTGTAGACATTCAGAGTTTACTCACTTTGCATACTTCACAAAATGCACCCAACAATAGTTAAGGCAAATCCAAGGGTGACTTAAAAAAAAAAAAAAAAAAAAAAAGAAGACACATGTTCCAGTGTTTCCCCTAAAAACACTCTGACATCATAGCCTTGCCCTCTTGCAGGTGAACCACAACACCCAGACTACATAGTCAATTACCCTATGGACCATGATTGAATTGGCAAAAGAGATCTGTTTACTAAAATGAAAATGGTGTCTACAGGTTTGGGATAAGCCTGGCCCTATTGGAGAGTCACTACTTAATGAGGAAAGAGACACTAGCCTGTAAGTGAGGTTAACTTGTCAATCTCCCCACCCTCTGAAATGCCCATGGCTCATACTCAGTGGGGACTGGATGAAGGATGGTCAACACTTTCAAAACAATAAAAATAAGGTGGTTTTTTTTTTTTTTTTTCCTTTTCACAGCTGGAGTGACCAGAGGCCCTCTCCCATTCCCTTCTTCCCCAGGTGTTGCTTTATCTTCTTCCCCTTTCGAGTGGTGGCCCCCTGCTGTCCTCTGTGGAAAGTTTCCTGATCTGAAAAATTTTGCTAGCAATTTGTCAAAGCACCATCCAAATGAAGTTTGTTGTGTTCTACCGCCATCTTGTGGTCATGTCTTTTCATGTGCTCACTCCCCACATCTTAGAATTCACAACAGGTGAGGAGAATGGGATTTTATTGGAGAATAAGAAATTATCACTGAGTCCGCCTAGTCAGTAAAACAGTCAATTGGCAAAACAATCCTAAGAAGCTATAGATTTGGAACTTGGTAATTACACTTCTTCTGTGTAGGAGGCAACATGGTGGTTTCTTGAAATAAAAATTGGTGTGCCTAGAAGCAGATTTTAAATGTGGTTGCTCTTCAGAACATATTTCATCATATCATGTTATAACATCATGACAGCAACAGCATTAGTGTGAGTTATATCAAAGAGAACTTTCTTGAAGCATTTATTTCCAGTCCAAAACAGAGCTTTATCTGGTGTGTGCCATAAATCTACATTTTCTTCTCTTCCAAGAAGAGCTTGCTTTGACAACTGATGGCAGGACAATAGTATGCTATAACCCTTCTGGGGATATCCCATATGAACAAACACAACCTATCCCTCAGACAGATCCTGTGCACAATAATGAAGAAACACTTGATCAAGTGTTAAAATCCAGATTAGAAGAAAAATGTGAAAACCTTGAGAAGGGAACCTTGATAGAAAAACTTAGCAAAATGTTATTTATTACTAAGCCTCAGTGATATCCTCATGGACAGTATCACAGACATTGTAAGAATCCGAATCCTTGGGCTGGGTTTGTGGTCAGTGGTAGAGTTCTTGCCTAGCATATGTGAGGCACTGGGTTCAATCCTCAGCACCACATAAAAATGAACAAAGGTACTGTGTCCATCTACAACTAAAAAAAATTATTAAACAAACAAAAAATAATCTGAATCCTCCAAAAGACAGATGATGTTGAGATTCTTAGGAGAATCAAAGAAAATATGTTATCCACTGTCTCATTTGCCATTTGAGAAAATGCAATCTGGTGTATTCGCTAATATGTTATATAGTAAAGTGATAATAATAAAATGTCTTTCATATGTTAGATATGCATTTATTAATTCTGGACTTGACATTTTTATTTAGAGAAACTATTTAATTTTTTTTCCTCTTGAGATATTAAAAGATACCACTCATTTTACGTGTCTAGTATGAGTATTTTTACATCACAAGGTAAACATTATTATTAACATAAATATGATTAATATCTACACCATTAGAGCTGACTTTTGGAAAAAGAGGCACCAAGCTGCCTGATGAAGGAAGACAGTCAAAATTGGAGTTCCTACACCAGGTGGACACTGGACTTTGTACGACCTGTGCACCTGAAAAGAGGGTGTGTGTCTCTGGAATAAGGATGGACTATTACTGAATCTATAATATGATGTAGTTTGCAGAGCTCCCTGTAACTGGGTTGAAGATTTGGGATACTTGGAAGCATGACAATATCCTCATCTCTGGAGGTCCCTAGGCAAGTAAATGATCCACTAAGGCAGAAACATGTCCAGGCCTGTGTCTTAAAAGCAGATGGAGGGGAAGTCTTTGCAAGCATTCTCTACTTGATGCCTCTCTGAAAAATGCATTTGCTCTTGTGATATTTATGCCCTTGTAGATGCCATTATTCTATTCCCCTCCCCAGAGTTATATCACTATTCAATCCCTTGGGCTGAACTAGCTAGTGTTACTTCAAGTGAACACAGGCAAAGAAGCCTAAAGATCTGCCCAATACAGGACTCTGAAGGTGGTTGCCGTCTTTATGGCAAATGAGACACTGGTGCTCCATACCATGACACATGTGCCAACCTTAGTGGAAACAACTTATCACCAGGAGGCCACATGGAGAGGAGACAGGAGACCACACTCCTGAATGAAACATTCCATGGAGGGGAGCCCACTGGGGAGGATTGGTGCTCTCTGAGAGGAAAACAAAACATGGAAACACCATTATAGGGACTGAGATAATTTACCCTCTGTGTAGTCAATAACAGCCCAGAGAGTAATAAAGACAGATAAGACAGAAAGGGAAAGTTTGTAAAGAGGGCCAATCCTGGCAAGGAGGAGAATATCCATCTTCTATCTTGCTTAAGGCCTGAGCCTCTTCTTAATGACCCAGACACGAAACCGAAAGGGACTGCCTGTCTATATAGAATGTATTTGACAGGGAGCAAGTTTCAACCAATAGGGAATGAAATTAAATATTTGGATGCCATAGTACAGCATTGTAAATGGTGTCCCCAACACAGTATCCTGCATAATTAGAGAAAAAGATTAGTAATGACCTGCATAGATGCTTTGGACAGCTGTTCACAAATATGTTTTCTTGATTTGCATTTTTATGACTTAGAAGGTTACTTAAGTTACATTAGGCATCATAATGGCATAGGAATAGTCACTGGGAAAAAAGCTAAGCCCATAGATCTTCTCGACAAATTTGGAATATAGAAGTGGGCTTATTAAAAGACAAATGAAATGTGGCATATAAAAAATCTGAAGAAAGGTTTAATTAAGTTGTACATCCACCCAAGTATTTCTTAGGAAGCTCCTGACAAATCCCAGTCCTCTTTTGCAGGCATGATGGTCAGTGCTGATACAAATCCAGAGGCCATAGCTGCCCTGGACCTAAGAGAAACTCATGAACAAATTATGCTATGTACATATATGAATATACCAGAGAGAATTTCATCTGTATGTACATATAAGGTGCCAATTTAAAAACAATAAATAAATAGAAGAAAGAAGACCAGTAGGTTAGAGGAAGAAGAGTGGGGTGGGGGGAGAGAAATTACTGGGGACTGAAATGGAGCAAGTTAATTCCATGCATGTATGATTATGACAAAACAAACTCCAATGTTATGCAAATATAATGCAGTAATAAAAATATTTTTAAAAACTAACTCATTAAAGACAAACTCAGAGTTAGATGTTTCTGTTTAACAGAATAAACAATACTTTACCCAATAAAATCAAAATTAACATCAACTGTGAGGCTGTCCTCTCTTAGGCCAAATATATGGAGAGAGAGAGAGAGAGAGAGAGAGAGAGAGAGAGAGAGAGAGAGAGAGGACTCTTCATAAGCAAAAAGTGTGATATGAACAAGAGTGTTTTTTGGGTCCTAAGCTAAAACATGGTTCTAAATTGGATGATCTTTGGTGACTCATTGGAACAATTACAACAATTAAAAAGATTAGTTTATTCTCCTTGTTGGGCTTTCCTGTTAGAAGTAATATTATCTTCTATATCTATCTCTGAATACTGCCTATGACTGGGGATTCTGTCCCAATTAGAAATTCTGCCATCATGGATGGCTCTTTGTAGCAGAAATATACCCTTTTTATCATATTACTTCTGTTTTTATAACAAAAAGTAAATAACAACAACTTGCTCTGTCACACAGGGTACCTAAATCTCCCTAAATCCCAGGTAGCACTCATTCATTTAGTGAACAAAACCAGAAGATAATACCTGTCTGGAACAAGTATTGTCAATTTATGGGTTAATTTCCCACTTTAGTATTAAAATTGGCACAGTTTTACAAAGAAAATGCTTCTGTTCTTGTTGCTCCACCCTTAAACAAGACAATTCATTTTTGAATTGCATATGAAACAGATCTCTTTAGCTAAAACAAGTACCCAGTAAACAAGTGGATGGAGGTATAGTATTAACTCTTAAAGATGAAAGCAAAGTGTGCTTGACTCACATGTGAAATTTTTACTTAATAGAACATAATATTCAAATCTATAACTCTTGGTAAAAATACAAGAGGAAAATAATACTATGCTGTTAGAGGTAGTATTATCTTCAGTATCTATCTCTGATTACTGCCTATGACTGGGGATTCTGTCCCAATGAGAAACTTGTAAATAGTTCCCAGACACAACCCCAAGTACTCACTATTAGGTGGTCACATCCTGGTAGCAAACAGAGCACTTGTTGAAAGTTAAATCCTTGCTGGAGGCAGAACAAATTACCCCATGGACCAGGATTCCTATTATGCCCTGAGCAATTGAGAAAGATGTTAAAATAAATAGTTTGGCAACTCCCCATTTGCTGGGCTCACAAAAGAAGAGGGCTTTGGGATTCCTAAGGTTATGGAAATCAACTGTTGATGAGAAATCAACCCAGGAGAGAAGAATTTATACAAACCATTTTTTAAACAGTTTGATTTTTAAAAAAATGGCATCTTCAAGACTGAGAAAAGCTTGATCCTACTATAATAACACAATTGTATGAGGAAAGATTCACATAACCTGTGAGTGAAGCCAACTTGTCAAACACCTTCCCTCCTTGAAATGCTTTTGGCTCTTGCTCAAAGGGGACTGGACAGAGGATGATCCATATTCTCAAAACAAGAGAACCAATGTTTTCTTTATCAATGGACTGAGAACAAGGGATAAACTAGGTTAAAAAATGAACAACCACACACTCACTCTTATTATAATACTAAAATTTTTATATTCAAATTAGATCAAAGTGCTCAATGGGTCAGGCTGCAGGCAAAATAAAGGACCCCTTTGACTTTTTTCTCTAAGGTTCTTATTTTTCATCAACTCCTGGTCAGTGGCTAATGGGCTGAGTACTTCATCAAAAGTAGGTAAAAATAAAGGCTGAAACACAGAAGACCAAGACATTTTGAGTAAGAAGATGTGGGAGAAAAAAATCTACACAGTATCATCTGTGCTTTTCTCTCTCTACACTGTAACCTAGCAAACAAGAACTGGAGGAGGTGTCATGATGCAACATGGAAGTTGATGAACAAGCCCAACTACCAAAAGAGTTAAGCCTCTTTATAGATGGAGAGTTTCTAGAACTTTGAGAAGAACCTCCCCATTTGTTGGGCTCACAAAAGAGCAGGACTTTGGGTTTCCTGAGATTATGGTAATCAATTGTTGATGAGATATCAACTCAGCAGAGAAGAATTTATACAAAACCATTAGGGACTGTGCTGTGTGCCAGTTGTATGGAGACTTGAACCACTAGCTACTTAGAGATATTTACAGAGAGGGCCAAATAAGAACTGAAAAATCTAGTCCACTTCATTGGGCCTTTCTTTGAAGTGGCAGGAGCTAATAAATATGGCCTAACAATGTAACAATACCTACACTGGCTCTCTTTAGGCTTATCTATGAAGGCATGATCTCTGCTAATGTTAATGAGCTATTAAGAAGTTAGCATTACACTCTTTTGGAGTACTCAATTCAACCAGTCGTATTAAGGCCCCCACCTCTAGGAAAAGCAAATGGAATAATCGGAATTTAAAAATATTATTTGGTTTCCAAAGAAAATGAAGACACTGGTTTACAAATACATGGAATTCAATATAGAACTACTAGATATTCTAATTCTTAAAGCTGCCATTTGGGGATAACTATTTTTACTTATAAATTAATACAGGTACACATGTTTTAGATCTTTAAAATTATAGTTGCAAATTTATGTAAGTAAAATTGATGTTGATTTTGGAAATGTAATTTTGATTGCAAAGACTTGCCAAACAAATCTTCCTAATTCTATCAAATGAAAAATTATAATTACGTCAGTTGGAGTCATAAAACAGAATAAATAATGCAAAAAAATGGGATGGCATCAAACTCAAAAGCTTCTTTAAAGCAAAGAAGCAATCAAGAATGAAGAGAGAGCCTACAAAATGGGAGAAAATCTTTTTCCCCTGCACCTCAGATATGGTGTTAACTTCCAGGATTTACAAAGAACCCACAAAACTTAACAAACATCAACAACAACAAAAGATCCAAACAACCCTTCAATAAATGGGCAAAGGAACTGAACAGGCACTTCACAAAAGAAGAAATGTAAATAGCCAACAAATATATATAAAAAAAATGTTCAGCATATCTAGGAATTAGAGAAATGCAAATTTCACCTTACTCCAATCAGAATAGCAATTATCAAGAGTACAAACAACAATAAATCTTGGGGAACATCTGGGGGAATAGGGTACACTCATACATTGTTGTTGGGACTGCAAATTGGTGCAACCACTCTGGAAAGTAGTAAGAAGATTCCTTTGAAAACTTGGAACAGAACCACCATTTGACAGTTATCCTACTCCTCAGTATACAACCGAAAGACTTAAAATCAGCATACTATGGTGACATAGCCACATCAATGTTTATGGCCTCTCAATTTGCAATAGCTAAGCTGTGGAACCAACCTAGGTTCCTATCAACAGATGAATGGATAAAAAAAAAATTGTGACGTATATACACAATGGAATATTTCTCAGCTATACGAAAGAATGCCTAAAAATTTTGCCAGTGAATCGATGGATCTGAGGACTCTTATGCTAAGCTAAATAAGCCGATCCCCCTAAAAACAGAGGTTGGATATTCTCTCTGATATGTGGACACTAACACACAACAAGGAGGGGTAAGGGAAGTGTTGCAAGCCATCCATGAGCTGTGTGTGCGAGCTGTGTGCATCATAACCATATGAGTGGACAGGTCTGTCACTGCATGCTGATTGAGCTGTGTGATACAAGTGTGCCTCTCTTCTTGCTCTCCCTGTGATCCCACACGGCACCTGAGATGGGTATGACTTGCCGAGATGTCAATCAATCTGCTGACCACAAGACATCAAGAAGCAAGATTCCACCTTTGAACCCTTATCCCCTGCCTTATTTGTTGAAGAACATTCTATCAAAACTCCTTTGTCAGTCCCCCTATAAAAATAAAGAGATTCTGGGTGCATGCTCTCTTTTCCAGTGTTGAGCATGGAAGCTGACCCTTAAGGTTGTAGAGCAGTCCCATCCTTGATCTGAAAAACTCAGGTCCATGTGTTGTGTGATTTCTTCACTGTTTTCTCAGTTTAATGTTGCAGCCAGCCTTTCGAACCCATTTCATCTCGTCAGCTCAGGTCACTGGTGAAAGGGAAGAGTAGAAGTTCAGTAGATAAGATAAAGGTGAATGAAGGGAATAGAGAGGGGACAGTAATAGGAAAGACACTGGAATGAATCTGACATAATTTTCCTATGTACATATATGAATAAACCACAGCGAATCTTTACATCATGTACAACCACAAGGATGGAATAAGATGTGCTTCCTATTTGTATAAATATGTCAAATATACTTTACTGTAATTTCTAACTAAAAAGAACAAATAAAGAATGAATAAGTTCCCTTATTCATGCACTGGAAGCAATAATATGAAAATTAACATACTATACAAATCAATATAAAGATTCAATACAATATTCAGAAAAATACCAATGACATTCTTCACAGAAACAGAAAAACAATCCTAAAATTCAAATGGAAGTGCAAAAAGCCCGAATATCCAAAGAAAATGTAGAAAACGAATACAGATAGAGGCATCACAATACCTTTTCTCAAGTCTTACCAGGAAGCCATAGTAACTAAAGCAGCATGCATTAGATGTAGACAAATATGTAAATGCAAATATTTAGACAAATGCAAGAAATAGAGATACCAGAAATAAACCCCTATATCTCATCCATATAATCACCAAAAAAAAATCACAAACTACATTGAAGAAAGAATAATCTCTTCAAATGAGCTGGAAAAACTGGATATAATATGCAGAAACTTGACCCATATCTCTCACCCTATAAAAACCAACTGAAAATAGGTCAAATACATTAATGTAAGATTTAACACTACGAAATTATTGGAAAAATACCAAGGGGCAACACTTCAATACACTGGTATAGACATTATATTTTTTTCTGGATAGAAACCCAAAAGCATAGGAAACATAAACAGACCCTACAAATAGAATAAAATAAAATTAAACAGCTTTTGCATAGAAAAAGAAATAATCAACACTCTGAAAAGGCCAAATGTAGAAATAGAGAAAATATTTGCAAACTTATATCTGAAAAGGGTTAATATACAGAGTATATTTGTAAAACTAAAAATCTTAACAATTAAAAATCTGCTATCAACCCAACTTAAAACTAGAAAAGCATCTGAATAGATACTTATCAAAAGAGGAAATACAAAGGGCCAATAAACATTTACAAAAATGCTCAGTATCAACTCAATAATCAAAACTATTGAAACACCATCTCATCACATATATAAGGTTATTAGAAGAAAAATAAAGAAAAAGAGGAAAGAAAACAAAGAATGACACATGCATCTGGGAGTGATGCCCAGAAAAAGTAATTGTTAAACACTGTTGGTGGGAATTCCTAAAACACAAATGAACAAACAAACAAAAACATGTAATACAGTTTTCCTCCTTCTGGGTATACATATCCAAAGGAAATTAAATCATATACAAAAGTGATTCTTGCATTCCCATATTTATTGTGACACTATTCACAATAACTAGTATATGGAATCAGCCTATATGTTTGTTAGCAGATAAATGGATAAAGACAATATGGTAGTTATACATAATAGAGTATTATTCAGACATAAACAGATTGAGCTGGACAATATCATATTAAATCAAATGAGCCAGGCACACAAAGTACTGTGTTTTTTTTTCTCTCACTTGTGGAAAGTAAAAAATAAAAAGTCAAAATGATATTAGAATGGTGAGTACTAAGGAATAGGAAGGGTACTTGTGTGTGTGGGGGGGTGAATGGAGGGCAAGGGAGGAAGAACGGAGTTTGGCTATGATCAATGTACTCTATGAATGTGTGAAAATATCATAGTAAATCCTATTAATATGCCCTATTAATTTGTGTTTAAAACTTTTTCAAAAATAGGAATGAAGGAGAACAGAGTGGAGAAATTGGAATTTTTGATGTTTTTGCAAAAATGGTATTATCTAGGATGGTGCAATTACAAATTCCATTAAAAAAAAAGTCAAATACTTTGCCCTTGAGAAAATGTTTCAGAAGAGCCCCAGGGTACCCTACCCAACCAGAATCATTTCACAAAGTATTCTCCAGGATTAATTTCTTGGTGTTCATCCAATATGGAGCCTCTAAGCTGATCCAGCCATGGTTCAAATGCACCTAGGTTCTGCTCACATTAACAGCATTATCTTGCACCACGCATATGATACTGGTTTTGCAGGCATGTAGAATTTGAGAGTTATGGGGCCAAGAGTGACTTCCATTGAGTTTTCAACAACAATTCTGAGGAGCCAGATTGTGTGTTGCAGAGTCAGAAAATTTCTAAGCAGTGTCAACAGGGAAATCCCTGAGGTTTGAAAGTGAAACTGAAGCTGCAGTGGAGATCAGAGGAAAGTAAATGGGTCAATAATGTGGAATGCCTGCTGAGGGAAGATACAGGCAATGTGCAAAATCAACTGGAGAGAGTGATCATGTAGATAGTAACAAGAAACACCTTAGGGGTAGGTCTTCTCAATATTTTGGGAATATACTTCCCACTCTATTGTGCTCCAGATGCTGGATGAGTAGCTTTAAAATCAATGCTTGTCATTTAGGGTATCTGTCTTACTTTGGGTTAATCCCCACTTTTGATTTTACTATTCCTCCTCTTTGAAATAGTAATTGCCCCATGCATGTCCCATCATTTTAGCTTATAAGTATATACATTTATTTTTAATTTCTTTTTTTCAAGGGTACTGGGATTAAACTCAGGTGTACGAGACCACTGAGCCACATCCCCAGCACTATTTTGTATTTTGTTTAGAGACAGGGTCTCACTTAGTTGCTTAGTGCCTCACTAAGTTGTTGAAGCTAGCTTAGAACTTGTGATTCTCCTTTATCAGCCTCTGGAGCCACTGGGACCTTGCTCAACTATTTTTTAAAACAGGGGAAAAGTTGAGTTTATTTTATGACTCAATGTTTTGCACTTGAATTTTTCATCAATTCTGGAACAGTTAAAACTTTGTAGAAATTTGAAAATTTACTAAATAAATTTAAAATTGTGACTTGGACATGAATCTTTGGGATCCAGTGGCATAATGCTAGAGTTGGTTTAAATATAAGACCCCTAATGCTCCATATGTTAAATGCTTGGTCCATAGGGCAGTGCTTTAAGGAAATGGTGTCATTATAAGTTATGCTGACTATGGAGAATTCCTTAGGTGACTGGGGGAATAACCTTTCTTCCTAAGTCATCTTTTGTTTTGTAGGTATAACGTGAATGTTTATGCTTTGCTATGCACCCCTACCACGATGAGCTGCTTCAGCAGAAGAGGAAAGTGATGGAGACAATCAATCCTTGAATGGAACCTCTAAAATTTAGCTAATGTAAATCTTTTTTTATTGTATAGTTTTATTATCTCAGGTATTTCATTACAGTGACAGACAGCTGGATAACATAAGAGTCTAGTTTTGTTATTCTCCATAGAGATAGATATTGTTATATTTCTTGTGCTTTAGGAGTGTTGTTAAGTATGTCAGTGCCTGTGGCAATATGTTGGATTGTTGCATCAATATTTTCTTGTAGAATTTGCAGGCTTTCTGGTCTAATTCCTAGGTCTTTTCCACTTTTATTTTGACTTTTGTGAATGGTGAGAAATAGGGATCGAGTTTTGTTCTTCTACATAGGGATATCCAGTTTTCCCAGCCAAAAAAAAAAAAATATTTTAAAGACTATCTTTTCTCCAATGCATGTTTCTGACACCTTTGCTGAGAATCAGATTACAGTATCTATGTGGATTTATCTCTTTCTCTTCTATTCTATACCATTTGTCTTTTATGTCTGTATTGATGCCAAGACTATGCTGTTTTTGTTAGTATAGATCTCTACTACCATTTGAGGTGTGATGCCTCTAGTATTACTCTTCTTTCTCAAGATTACTTTGATTATTTTGGTCTCTTGTTCTTTCAAATGAATTTTACAACTATTTTTGCTAGTTCCATGAAGAATGGCATTAGTATTTTAATGGGTATTTCAATGAATCTGTATAAAGCTTTTTGTAGTATGGCCATTTTGATAATATCAATTTTGCCTTCCCAAATTAATGGAAAGCCTTTCCTATAGGGATTTTGACTGTGGAAATGTACAGGGAAGTGTTCCCCTGGTGAGCAAACTCCCAGGGTGTAACAGGTACCTTGTTTCCCACCCTTAGAATGTCCTGCAATCTCTCTTAGGATCTAGTAATATAGCTAATATACGCACAGTGTCTAGCTGGTATGGCAATGCCCTGAGAAGCCTCTGTGTTAGAGCCTTGTCAAGCCTTGACCTTGATTGTAGGCACATAGCTCCTGGGAATAAAGGAACTTGTTTGCTAGATAACTACAATGTTTCATCAAGTCTGGCTGTTCCTGGATCCGCCCTCCTAACAGCAACTTCAGACAATGGACTTTCTTGAGAACTACACAAAGCTCCTAACATTGTATATTGTAACTGTGAAATGTAACTGCAGAATAAGCAACTTTATTCATACTCTAAATAATAATGTAATTATGAAACTAATGACCTAATGTAACCTATTAATATAAATAAAGCTTGGCAGTTTGGCCTCTCAGCCACCCTGCCACCTTCCCTGCCTCTACACCTTGTCTGTCTCTTCTTTATTATTATTCCTTAAACTTTCCATCCTCTAAGGTTTTTACCTTTTTTCTTCAATGCTCTGTAATTTTAATGTAGATGTGTTTCACCTTCTTTGTTAAATTGGTTTCCAAGTATTTTATATTTTTGAGGCTATTATAAGTGGGATAGTTTTCCTGATTGCTTTCTCAGCAGATTCATTTTTGACATATAGGAAAGCAATTGATTTATGTATGTTCATCCTGCTACTTTGCTAAATTTGTTTATCATCTATAGAAGTCTTCTGATTAAGTTTTTGAATCCTGTAATATAGGATATGTTATTACCAAAAACAGAATTTGACTTATTTTTTCCTATTTGTATACCTTTATTTTTCTTGCCCGATTGTTCTGGCTAGAGTTTTGAGACTATGTTGAATATAAACGAATGTGGACATCTTTGTCTTGTTCCTGTGTTTAGCGTAAATTTTTTTCAGTTTTTCTCCATTCAGTTTAATCATGGCTTTGGCTTTGTCATATGTAGCCATTACAGTACATTAAATACCTCAGTATGTTCTTTTTATCTGTGGTTTCTCTTGTATTTTATACATGAATGGGTTGTGGACTTTGTCAAATGTTTTTTTTTTTTTTTTTTCCTGCCTTTATTGGGATGATTATGAAATTCTTGTCTTTTACTCTATATGGAAAAATTACATTTAAAATTTGCACATGTTAAAGCAACCTTGCATCCCTGGGATAAACCCCATTAAATAATGATGTATTATCTTCATTAGTAAATGTGGCTGGACCATATTTTTTAACATTTATTTTTTAGGTGTAGGTGAACACAATACCTTTATTTTATTTGTATGTAGTGCTGAGTATCAAAAACAGTGCCTCATGCATGCTAGGCAAGTGCTCTACCTCTGAGCCACAACCCAAGCCCCGTTGGACCATATTTTATTAAGGATTTAAGCGTGTATGTTTTCCAGGGATATTGGTCTGAAATTTTCTTTACTCGATGTGCCTTTGTCTGGTTTGGATAGTCAGCTTGATATTGCCTTCATAGAATGAATTTGGCAGTATTTATTCCTTTTCTATTTCACGGAATAATTTGAGGAAGATTGGCAGTATTTATTCTTTAAAAGTCTGGAAGAAGTTGTCCGAGAATTCATCTTACCCTGGGCTTTGTTTGTTTTTTTGAAGGTTTTTAATTGCTGCTTCAATTTTTTTGCTTGATATTGGTTGTCATGGTTCAGTTTAGTTTTCAATGGATGGAATAGTCTATAGGTGTCTGTTAGGACCATTTCATCAATATTTTTTATTATTTCTGAAGAATCTTTATTTAGGTCTGGATGACCTACCTTATGCTGGAACAGGCATATTTCCAACACCCGGTATTTTTGTCGTATAGTATACTTGATTTATATTAAGATGGCATACACACATGGATCAATGTAACCATTAATTTCACCATGACTATGGTCAGTATTTTTGACTCCTTAGGATGCTATTGTCTTGAACATTCATTGTTTGGAACATAAATATTTACAATCATTATATTTTGTTGTTGAATAATCCCTTTACAATATTAACTGACAATCTTGTCTCTTGTGATTAGCTATGGCTTGATATCTACTTTGCCTTTTTGCCTTTGGTTTCCATTTGCATGGTATATCCTTTCCCATTCATTCATCTTCAATCTGTGGATATCTTTGCCCATAGGTTGAGTCTCTTGTAAATAAGATATGCTTATGTCTTTTTTTTGATACAATCTTCCAATCCATTACCTTTATTGGAAAATTTAGATCATTTACATTCAATGTTATTATGGACAGATGATTTCGATTTTCTGCCATTTTAATTGCTTTATTAAGATTTCATTTTCCTTTAATTGACTATAATTTTAGTGCAGCTTTTCACTATACTGATTTTCATTTTCATTTTTCATTTCTTCTGCATAAAATATTTCATTAAGTATGTTTTGTAGTACAGCTTAAAGGGCATGGATTCTTTAAGAGTCTGCTTATAAAGGAAGGTTTTTATTTCACTTTCAATTCTGAAATTTAGTTTTGCTAAATACAGTAAACGTGAGTGGCACCTGTTTTCTTTCAATGCTTCATATATTTTATTCCAAGGCCTCTTGTCTTCTAGGGTCTAGGTTGAGAAATGAATCGTAGTCAGAATTAGCTTATCTCTAATTGTTACTACCGTTTTACTCATGTGAGTTGAAACAGTTGATATTATTATGTGTATTTGACATTTTTATTATGTGTCGTGGAGAACCTTTTTAAAAACATTTGACTATTTACAGTTTCAAAAATCCTACTAATGAATTTCCATCTCATGCTTAAGATTTGGAAAACTTTTTGGTATTATTTCATTGAATAATCTGTGAATTCCTTTAGTTTGTGTTTAAGATCCTTTAGCTACAGAAATGATTCTTATTTTTGATCTCTTAACAGTAAGAGATCTGTTATCCCAGATTTTAAAACATATTCTGGTCATGATCTCTTCGTATATTTTCTTTATTTTCAAGGTTATATACCTCATCTTCAAGGCCTGAGAATCTGCCTTCAAAGTGTTCTCATCTATAGGTGATGTGTTCCATTAAATTTTGAATTTGATTTATTGAGTCTTCCTTTTCTAGATTTTCTGTTTGGTTCTTTTTTAGAGTTTCTCGTTATTGGAATGAACTTTCACTTCATATATTGCCTTTTTAATTTTATTCCTTAAATCCCCCTTCTGGGATCATCATTTCTAATTTCACGCAAGGAATTATTTGTAAGCATATTTCTCTTAAGACCCCTGAGCCATTGAATCCGTGAATTGATACTTTAACATAATTCATGTCCTTTGTTGTTCACAGTGTCAGTACCACTTTAAAAGAAGAAATTAAACCCTATTTGCTACAATCACTTCAGTAAAAGTCATGTATTATTCAACCTGAGGAAAAACAAAAATTGGGGGAGAATGTTCTCTCTGTTCCTCTAATCCAGGTATAAAGTTGTGGTAATGTTTTTTTTTTTTTTTTTTTTTTTTTCTGGTCAGCTGGTCTTTCACTGCTTCCTTTCTGGTCTTTAGATGGGTCAGGGAGGTAATGCTTAGATTCACTCTGCCATATTCCTAGATTTCTAGGTTGATTTTGGTAATTAATTCAGAGAACATACTCTTGCTTTGTATTCATCAGCAAGTTTCCTGTAGTTCCAGCTGTTCTGAAGACTGAATCAGGATGACTTATTGAACCCAGATCATTGCCAACCATTTCTTGAATTTCAGGGTGCCCAGAATTCTTTGTATGGATCCTCCAGCACCTACGTAATCAAGAAACATGGACCTATGACTATAGGATGTGGAACCAATGTGATGATTTCATGAATTTCCAAGCTCTAACAAATCAGTAGGAGAGTCTTGTGCTCCAAGTGGACTCCTTTGATGTTTAGCCAGTAGTTTTGAGATGAGAATCCATTTGAATTTTCTGGATCTCCAATGAGAAGCCTTTAAAATTTAGCCACATTTTAAATGTGGAAAGTACACAATTGCCATTTGCACACCAGAGAGCCAGAGGAACTGATAGGTGCTCAGTCCAAGAAATTGGAGTCTTAGAAAAAGAAGATCCAATGATGAAGCCATAGTTTGAGAATGAAGACCTGAAAACTACATGGAGAATTGTTGGTCAGAGTCAACTTTAGAAGAGTGAAAAGAGTGAAGAAGCTGGAGTCTAAAGTCTTTGGTTGGTGACAACAGCAATGGATGCCACCATCTCCCAAGAAGAAGATTTTACATTTTTATGAAAGTCTTTATTTATTCTTTATTTCTGAAGGATGACTTTGCTGTGTATAATATTATTATTTGGCAGCTTTTTTCATTCAGGAGTATGAGTATAAGGTTCATGCTAATATGTATGCTGTTAGTCTAATGGAGGTTTCCTTGGATATGGCTTGGTTCTTTTGTTCTGTTTTTTTGTTTTGTTTTGTTTTGTTTTGTCTAGAACATTTTACATTTTTACTTTATTTTTATAGCATTAGACCTTTATTGGTGATGCAAATTTGATGTAATTTCACCTTCATAGACAAATGTCCACTTTGTCCCACATGTTTGAGAATTTT
The DNA here is from genome assembly GCF_021218885.2 of Marmota monax. Lineage (NCBI taxonomy): Eukaryota > Metazoa > Chordata > Mammalia > Rodentia > Sciuridae > Marmota > Marmota monax. The sequence goes on along the minus strand of NW_026692995.1, from coordinate 72,174 downwards.
TCAGCTGTTGTTTAGATGAATAGCTAACCTATGCCTTTCCTTTCTCTTTCTCCTTCTGGAACACCTGTAATGAAAAACATATGTTCTTTTAAAAGTGTACTGTTTTATTATTGCATATTTATCATACAGACAGTGGGTTTCAATGTGGTATATCTGTACATGTATAGAACATACTTTGGTCAATTAACATTCCCCATCATTTCCTATAATCTCTCTTGCTTCTTCCCTTGATTCCCTGCCTATCTAACAGTCTTCCTTCTGCTTTCAATCTACTATCATATTATTCCAGATTCCACCTATCAGAGAAAATATGTGATAAGTATATATTTTTAGTTTTCTTATATTTTAGTTTGTCTTATTTAGATTAACACGATCATCTCCTGTTTCATCCCTTTTCCTATAAATAATATGATTTTATTTTTGTGACTAAACAGTACTGCATCATGTATGTATACCTCCATTGTGCATACATAACATATTTCTTTATCCATTAATCCATACATGGGCTCCAAGCCTGATTCCATAACCTAGTGATTGTGAATTGGGCCACGATAGACATAATGGACATGAAGTTATCTCTATAGTATGCTGATTTAATTTCTTTAAGTATATACCAAGGAGTGAGATAGCTGAATCATATGTATTTTTATTTTTAATGTCATGTAGAAAATTTACACCATTATTCATCATGGCAGTACTAATTTATATTCTCATGAACAGTGTGTTAGCATTCTATTTTCGTCACTTTATCCACAAAAAAATACTAATTTTGTATTATTAATGATAGCCATTCTTATTATGGTGAGATGAAATCTCAAGGTAGTTTGGATTTACATTTCTCTAATGGGTAGAGTTGTTGAATTTTTAAAATATGTTTACTGGTCCTTTGTGCTTCTTCTATTGGAAAGACTCTGCTCAGTTCATTTGCTCATTTAACAATTGGGTTATTTGTGGTTTTTTGGTTTTAAGATTTTTGTGTTTTTTTATGTATTCTAGATATTAATCTTCTGTCAGGAGAGTTGCAGGGAAAGATTATCTTGTATTCCTTAGGCTATTTAATTACTCTGCTAATTGCTTACTTTGCTGGGCAGAAATATTTTAACTTGATGTAGTCCCACTTGTTGATTCTTGCTGTTATTTGTAGAGATATTTGAGTCATATTCAGAAAGTTGGCATCTGTGACAATATCTTGAAGTATACGCTAGCCTTGGAGCCTAATGGATAGAGAATTTGTGTTTTTTTTTCTACAACATTCAATGTTTGAAGATGTATAGGTCTTTGTTTAATATTAGGGTTATTTTTCTGAGATATATAGTTTAAATTTTTCACACATGGATATCCAGTTATACCGGTACAATTTTCCAAAGCATCTTTCTTAAAAGAATGCACCAGACATAACATTTCTATGTTCATATATGTATGCATGACCAGTGTAACTTCATATCATGTACAACCACAAAACTGGGAATTTATAATGCATACATGTACAGTATGTCAAAATGCATTTTACTGTCATGTATAAATAAAAAGAACAAACAAATATATATAAAAAAATGTGTCTATCTTTTCTTTAACATGTTTTTGGTGCCTTTCCTATGAATTATATGGCTGTAGTTTTATAGATTAAACTTCTACAGAATCTATTTTATTCCATTGATTAAAACATGTTATTTTATTTTATTCCAGGACCATGCTCTTGAGCTTTCCATTATGTCTTTGTTGTACATTTTGAATTTGTATATTATAATATCTTCATTATATCTCTCTTTTTGGTCAGGGATGATTCAGCTGTTTTGTGCCTTTCATTATGAAATGAATTTTTATGTGAATTTTAAGACTGGTTTTGCTACTTCAATAAAGAATGTCATTGGTATTTTGATGAGGCCTGAGTTGAATCTGTAGATAATGTTGTGGCCATTTTAACAATATTGGTTCTGCCAATCCATGAACATGGGAGGTATTTCAATCTTTTAGTTTCTTCTTCAATTTCTTTTCCAGTGCTCTGTAATTTTTGTTGTAGGGGGCTTTCATTTCTTTGGATAGATTTATTTCTTGGTATCTATATTTTTGTGGATACTTTTAATGGAATTACTTCCTGATTTTTTAAAATCTCAGTGGGCTCATTGTATGTAGAAGACACATTGATTTTTGTATGTTGAATTTGAATCCTGCTCTTTTGCTCAATTTATCAGATGTAAAAGTTATGTGATGCAGTCTTTTAAGTCATAACATCAGCAAATAAGGGTAATTTCACTTTTTTTTCCTGCTTTTTGAGGTAATATATTTGGATTTTTAATTTTTTATTGGAGCACTATAAGTATAAAACAGTGTGATTCATTGTGATATATTTGTATATACACATAATTTGTTCATTCTATTTTCCAAAATCTTGGTTTTCTTCTTTACAATCTTCTCCTGAACCACTTCCCCTATTCTACCAGTGTCACTTCTATTTTCATAAAAAACTTGTTTCCTTTTTTTCTCATTACCTTTTACATAGTAGAGAAAACTGATGACTTTGCTTTCTGACCCTGTCTCATTTCACTTAAAATAATCTTCTCAAGTTCCAATCATTTACCTGTGAATAAAAAAATATATTTTTTATGGCTGGCTAAAACTCCATTGTGTACATATACCACATTTTATTTATGCATTCATCTCGATATGGACACCTATGCTGCTTCCATAATTTGTTATTATGAATTGTGCTGTTAAAAACAGGGGTATGCATGCATTGTTGAAGACTATTGATATTAATTCTTTTAGATATATACAAAGGAGTGAAATAGCTGAGTCATATGGTACTTCCTTTCCCAATCTTTTCAAGATCCTCCATGCTGATTTCCATATTAGTTGTAGTAATTTACAGTTTCACTGACCATGTATAAGTATTCTTCACCCCTTACATAATTGCAAGCCTTCATTATTATTTGTATTCATGATAATTGCTGTTGTAAACATAGTGAGATAAAATCTTTCTGAAACTTCAATTTGGATTTATTGACTGATAAAGATATTGAACACTTCTTTTTTATAGCTTCATTGAGGTAAAATTGAAGTACAACAAAATGCACATATTTAAAGTATGCAATTTGATACATTTTGACATGTATACAGCCAATACAATCAATATAAAAAGTATTTCCATTATTTTTTTTTAATTTGAAATCATGCAGACTGTATTTCCTACACAACTTACTACATTAGAATTCAATCACCTTAAGACATATAAAACCCCACCCCCACAGAACAACTATTTCAAAATTAAACTGCACACTTAAATATCTCAGAGGTCAAGGAAGAAAGTGCAAGAAAAGTAAATAAAAAGTGCTTTGAACTAAGTGATAACAAAAGCTTAAAATATCAGAATCTCTGGGATAGAAAACATACTGACATGCACATTTATAACTTAAAGTACTTTGTATCAGAAAAAGGTGAGAATAACAATCAAATTATTTTCAAATTATGTTGAAGGAAGAAAAAATAAGAGTAGGAACAGAAATATATAAAACAGATTAGAGATAATACAGCTACAATTTGATAAAAATTAAACAATTCTGATCAAGGAAAAAACAAGAACACACACACACACAAATAACATGAAAGTAAAGGGAGCTATTAAAGAAACTTTCAGATGGTTAAAATATATTAAGGCAATATTACAATTGTATGCCAACATATGTGATAACTTTCACAACTTGGTCTGTATTAGAGAAGGATTGTGTGCTTCTAAGAAGATAGAATATTCAGTCATTGATGGATGAAATATTCTATATATTGTCTGTTAAGTCTAAATTATTAATTGTATTTTTACTTCTATAGTTTATTTAGTTTTTTGTTTGGAGGATTTACAGAGAAGCATGTTAAAGTTACCCAATATGATTGTGTTGTGATATATTTTGTTCTTGAAATTGAAAAGAATTCATTTGATGTATGTAGATGCTCCATTGTTTGGGGCATATATGTTTACAATTGTCATGTCTTGTTGATGTATAATTTCCTTCAATATTATGAAATGTTCTTCTTTGTTCTTTCTGATTACCTTTGGCTTAAAGTCCACTTTATCTGATATGAGGATGGAAACCTCTGTTTCTTTATGTGATTCATGTGAGTTATGTTTATTCCCATCCTTTCACAATCTGTCTGCAGATGTCTTTGCCTGTGAGGTGAGTCTAAGGGAGATGGCATATTTTGGGTCTTATTTTTTAATCCAATCTGCCAGTTTCTGTCTTTTGATTGATGAATTAAGGTCATTAACATTCAGTATTATTATTGAGATATAATTTGTATTTCCAGTCAGTTGGGTTTATTTATAGTTCTTAATTTGAATTAGTTTCTCATTTGATTGTGATTTCTTTAGTGTATTTCCTCCCTTTGCTGTTTTTCACTTTTATTTTCATTTCGTCTTCGTGGGAATATTTTGTAGAGAATTTCCTGTAGTATAGTCTTTCTAGTGGAAAATTCTTTTAACTTTGTTCATCATGGAAGTTTTAATTTCATCTTCAAATCTGAATCTTAATTTTGCTGGATACAGAGTTATTGGTTGTCATCACTTTTTTTTTTTTTACAGAGCTTGGTATATGTTATTCCAAGACCTCTTAGCTTTGAGGGTCTTGGTTGAGAAATCAGCTGAGATCCAAGTTGGTTTCCCCCTATATGTAATCTGATATATATATATATATATATATATATATATATATATATATATATATATATCACAACCTTTAAAATTATATCCTTATTCTGCATGTTTAGCATTTTCATAATAATGTGCCTCGGTTTGGAGTTGTTAAATTTTTGTATATTTGAGGTGCTGTTAGCCTCCATTATTTGCTTTTCCATTTCATTCTTAAGGTTTGGGAAATTCACTGATATTATTTTATTGAAAAAAAAATGCATTCCTTTGGATTGTATCTCTGAGCCTTCATCTATTTTGATAAATCTTAAGTTTAGTCTTTTTATGTTATCTTATGTGTCTCTGTAGTTCAGTTTGTGGTTTCTTAATATATTTCCCTCAGTAGCAACTTTATTTTCTAGATTATGTATTTTGTCTTCATTGCCTAAAACTCTGTCTTCCAAGTTGTCTAGACTGCTGGTGATACTTTCCAATGAATTTTTAATCTGGTTATTGATTCCTTTGTTTCAAGGATTTCAAACTGATTCTTCTTCAGGATCTCTATATCCTCATTTAGTGATCTTTCACTTCTTCTATTTTCTCTCTAATTTTATTTCTTATGTCATCTTTTACCTTGTAGATCAGCTTAACCATATTTTTTTTTGAATTCCATCTTTGGCATTTCCTCCACTGTGGTGTCAATGAAGTATGTTGCTGAGGTATTCTGTGTTGTTTATGACAGTGTGTTTCTTTGCTTTTTTTATATTGTTTGTGTGTCTACCCATTTCTCTGGATGGATCTGATGCTGTATAGTGTCCCTCTATGTTACTAGTAGCTCACAGATTTGTGGGGAGAGTCCAATGATAACAATAATTTATGCAAACAATATATAGCAGTAGACTATGTCCTTAATTCCTATCTTGATAACTAGTGTTAATTGGCAAAATATGTAGGAAGAGTAAGATCAGCAACTTCCACCAGTAAAAAAAAAGTGCATAATTATGCAGTATGTCTGGCTGAAAATCAAACAACAGGGGTTTTCTATGCCTTCCACTGTATTAATTATTTCTGTGATGTTGGTGGTAGTAGATGCTGCATACCTCAATTAGTATTAAAAAGTGTTAAGGATAATTAAGTATGTGTAAATAAGAGGAGATAGGAGGGTAGAAAAGTGTTTGAAATTTCAAAGTGTGAATAAGGGAAGATGCAGTGGTAACTTAGGTTATATTGTTAGTTTGAAAGGGAATGAAAAACTAGAAGAATATAAAGAGGAGAGAGAGAGAGTGGAATTTGTGTCTCAGGAATAGACAAATTAGAGAATGAGACATGGGAGATAAAGTAGTTATAAAGTTTATACAAAACAAATTTTTTTTTAAAAAAAGCTAACCATAAACCCTCATCCTCAAAATTCAGAGCACAGGAAAATAACACCTTCAATTAAAAAAAGTTAAAAAATGAAAACAAAGAAAAACAAAGCTAGAAATTAGAAACAAACATGAATATGTGTGTTGGAGTCCTTGAATCAATCAGTACCCATTCAACTAAAGCAAGTATTCAATATGGAACCCCCAAATCAAAAAGCAAACCCCAACTACTGCCAAAAAGTAAGCTGTGGTGAGCCGCTTCTGCCGTTTCTGCAGATTATGGTCGCCATTACAAGATGACGCTGGCTCCGCTGTGGTCTGTGACAAACAACTTCTTATCTGGGAAAGTTGGCACATGATTTTTCACCACCCTGTACATCACCCTGTGAGAAAGCTCCACGTGGCAGCTTTGCATTGGGGCTTGGGATGCTTTATTAAGGCTGGGAGGGGCATCCGAGAGAGAGAGAAGAAGAAATATCCAGGGCCTGAATAAACTGTTGAAAGAAGATTCCCGAGTTGCGTCTTCCTTGCGGGCAAGGGGTCGCGACAAGTGGTGCCGAAACCCGGGAACCAGAACTTTCAACAGTCAGGGGTGGTGCACCGGTTAGTCCCAGGTAAGTGGGATCCGCGATCAAAGCGGGGTTAGTCCCAGGTAAGTGGGATCCGCGACCAAAGCGGGACAGCTCCTCTGTAATGAAAGAGAGAGCCTTACATTTTATTGCAGCTGCACTGTGTACTTTCGCTCCTACTTTCGCTTTCTTTCTTTTGTGCTTCCTTTGTTGTTGTGTCATGGGTGCCGCATCTTCAAGTCTGCTTCTCCTGGCCCTAGATGGCCTGTTACGTTCCAAGGGACTGGAAGTAAAACATAGTACTTTACAGAGATTTTTACAGAAGATAAATATCGCTGCACCGTGGTTTGCATTTTCGGGCAGCCTTACTGTGCCTAGTTGGGATAAATTAGGCAAAGATCTTGACTTTGCTTCTGAGCAGGGCATATTAGAGGGTGGGGTGATCCCCCTTTGGAAAATGGTCCATGGTTGCCTTACAGATGACAGATGTCAGGAAACACTTACTAAAGGACAGGAGGTTTTAGAGCGATTGCATGAGGAAAAATCGGAGACGGCAGAAAGTGAAGTGACTCGGGAGGATGGGAGTGTGCAGAGCATGAGACGGGGGAGAAAACGGTTGTATCCAGATCTCAGTATGCTGCGTACACCCCCATGCGAAAGTGGGTCAGAGGAGGAGGAGGATGAGGAGGAAGAGCTCGGGAGGCTGTCTCGTCAGCTAGGGAGTTTAGCTATAGGAGAAGGGAACAAAGATAAACAAGGGCTCAAGAAAAGCGATCCCCCGGATCCACCGCCGTATGGCGGGGGCATTTCGGGAAGAGCTTTCCATGCCCAAACATGGAGGGCTATTCACGCTGAGATGGGTCTTGCTTATCCAGTTTTTCAGGATGACAACAGGGGAAGAGTCCATGAACCCTTAGATTTTAAAATTGTGAAGACCCTGTCGGAGTCTGTACGCACTTATGGGGTGGATGCCGCCTTCACGCTGACTCAGGTGGAAAATCTGTCTAGATACTGTATGACTCCCTCTGATTGGGCTAGCCTTGTTCGGGCTTGTGTTTCCCTGGGTAAATATTTGGACTGGAAAGCATTCGTGCTAGAGGGCGCAATAGAGCAGGCCGCCCAAAACTATGCAGCGGGACACCCCCATTGGGACAAGGATATGCTCTTGGGACAGGGTAAATTTGCAAATCAACAGACAGGATTTCCTCTTGAGGCATATGATCAAATTAACAACATTTGCATTCGGGCATGGAAGTCGCTTCCAAATAGAGGAGAGGTGTCTAGTAATTTGACCAAGATTCTACAAGGCCCTACAGAACCTTTTTCAGGTTTTGTAGCAAGGATGGTGAATGCCGCTGGAAAGATTTTTGGGGATCCTGATAGAGCCATGCCCCTTATCAAGCAATTGGTCTTTGAGCAATGCACCAAGGAATGTAAAGCGGCAATCACTCCTTATAAAAATAAGGGCATAAAAGCATGGATGAAAGTGTGTAGAGAGATTGGAGGACCTTTAACTAATGCAGGTCTTGCAGCTGCTGTCCTTCGGGTGGCAAAAGGGGCAATCCTGGTGCCGGAACATGCTTCCATTGTGGTCAGCCCGGTCATTTCAGACGTGAATGTCCTAAAAAAGATAATTTTACTGGACCCCCTCACGGCGGCCCTTCCAATGGCTTTCGTCAACCAGGGCTATATCCAAAATGTAAAAAAGGGAAGCATTGGGCAAAAGAGTGTAGATCAGTGAGGGACATCCATGGACAGCCTATTTCAGCTGGGCCAAAAAACGGCCGAAGGGGCCCCCAACCCCAGGGCCCACAAATATATGGGGCAATGGAGAATGTCACACCCAAATCCGAGACATGGCCATCTCTACGCCATCCCATGAGACGCGGAGAGCCACTACAGGTGCCGCGGGATTGGACCTCTGTTCCACCTCCAGACTCATATTAACACCTAAGATGGGAGTCCAATTGGTGGAAACTGAGTTCAAAGGGCCTTTACCGCCTGGCACTGTAGGTTTGCTAATTGGATGTGCATCCTCTACTTTACAAGGTCTTCATGTCTTTCCTGGAGTCATTAGCCCTGATACTGTAGGGACAATAAAAGTTATGGTGGAAGCTCCAAGGGGCATTGTATCTATTTCCCCAGGAGACCGGATTGCCCAATTGCTACTTCTACCCAGTCTGCATACCCGCTTTCCTGCTGATTCCTTTTCAAGGACAAATGATGAGATTGGAGTTACTGGAGGGAATTCTGCTTATTTGTCTTTAGATATGAATGACCGTCCTACTTTAAACTTAACCATAGAAGGCAAATCAATTTTGGGATTGCTCGATACTGGAGCAGATCGTAATATAATTGCACAAAAGGACTGGTCAAAGGGGTGGCCGGTGCAGCTCTCAGATCAATCACTAAGAGGTTTGGGATATGCCCAAGCCCCTCAAATCAGCTGTAGACATCTATCTTGGAAGGACCCAGAAGGACACAATGGCACCTTTCAGCCTTATGTACTTGATTTACTTATCTCTTTATGGGGTCGTGATCTGATGAAAGACATGGGGTTCACTCTTAGTAATGACTATTCCCCGGTGTCTCAACAGATTATGCAAAATATGGGGTATAGGCCAGGTCTAGGACTAGGAAAACACCTACAGGGGCATAGGCATCCTGTGCAAGGTCATCAAAAGCTTAACAGATTTGGTCTGGGTTTTTCCTAGGGGCCACTGGGGCTCATATACCCATAACATGGCTCACCGAGGAGCCTGTTTGGGTGCCTCAGTGGCCTCTTCCCTCAGTTAAATTGGCAGCAGCCCATAATTTAATCAAAGAACAACTGGACTTGGGTCATATCCAACCTTCTACTTCTCCATGGAATACTCCCATATTTGTTATTAGGAAAAAATCAGGAAAGTGGCGCCTACTGCATGATTTACGAGCAGTTAATGCTCAAATGCAACTTACGGGGCCCATTCAAAGAGGGCTGCCTCTGCTATCCTCTATTCCTCAGGGCTGGCATATTATTGCTATTGACATTAAAGACTATTCCTTTCTATTCCTTTGCATCCTAAAGACTCACAACGTTTTGCTTTCACCCTTCCCTCGTGTAACCACGAGGAGCCAGATCTTAGGTCTGAGTGGGTAATGTTGCCGCAGGGAATGGCTAATAGTCCCACGATGTGCCAGATGTATGTGGGGAAAGCACTCGCACCTCTCAGACATAAGTATTCCTCCATCAAGATCATTCATTATATGGATGATGTGTTATTGGCCGCTAAGTTAGAGCAGATAGTTCATGAGGCCTATAGAGACTTAGTAAAGCTGTTAACTCAATATGGGCTACATATCGCACCTGAAAAGGTTCAAACAGGGAATTCTATTGAGTATTTGGGAGCAATCATTGGGCATGACAAATTGAAACCACAAAAAATCACCATAAGAACTCAGGATCTCCAAACTCTGAATGATTTTCAAAAACTGCTGGGAGATATTAATTGGATAAGGGGATATTTACATATTCCTAATGGTGTGCTCCAGCCTTTGTATGCTACCCTTAAGGGTGATCCAGATCTTGCTTCTCCTCGTAGCCTCACCAAAGAGGCTAGGGCAGCCCTTATAACAGTAGAAGAAGCTATACAACATGCTACTCTATGCAGGCTCCAGAGTGATAAACCTTTCCAGTTATGTGTGCTTGCCACTATGCGGCAGCCTACTGGAGTACTGTGGCAAGATGGGCCTTTACTATGGATCCACCCACATATATCCCCAGGAAAATCTTTAGAATACTATCCTGATGCTGTTGCAGCATTAGCACTTAAAGGGATCCACCAAAGCATTCAATTTTTCGGACAATCACCTTCTTCTCTTATTATACCCTATACTAAGGCTCAACTTAATGTTTTGTGTGCTACTCTAGACAACTGGGCTATTCTATGTTGCTCGTTTCAAGGGGATATTGATAATCATTACCCTTCCCATCCACTACTCCATTTTATTAAAGAACATCCCATCATTTTCCCTAAGGTAACTTCACCCAACCCAATTCCGGGGGCTGTTAATATTTTCACTGATGGTTCCAAGTCTGGAATGGGAGCTTATGTAATTAATGATTCTCCCCCTGTTCAGCATCAATTTGCTCCTGGTAATCCACAATGGGTTGAACTGCAAATTGTTATTGAGGTTTTTAAACAATGTTCTTTTCCTTTTAATCTTATCTCGGACTCCATTTATGTGGTACAAGCACTCAAAGTCCTAGAGGCCGTGGGAGCTATTAGTAATGCCCATAATGTATCTGCTTACTTTAATCAGCTTCAACAACTTATCTGTAGCCGCACTGCTCCTTTTTATCCAATGCACATACGGGCTCACACCTCTCTTCCTGGTCCGTTATCACAGGGTAATGCCTGTGCGGACTCAGCCACTAGAGGCCAGTTGATATGCTTGGCTTCCTCCTTAGAGGGGGCTAAATTATTTCACCAGAATTTCCATGTTAATGCTTTAACGCTGCGCAGGCATTTTTCCATTTCAAGAGCGGATGCTCGTCAGATAGTATTACAATGTCCCCATTGTGTCACATTTCTTCATCCCCCTACTTATGGGGTGAACCCACGGGGATTGAAGCCATTGGTTGTCTGGCAAATGGATGTGACGCACATACCTGACTTTGGTAACCTCAAGTATGTACATGTTTCTGTTGATACGTGCTCTGGAGTTATCCATGCCTCTGCTTTGTCGGGAGAGAAGGCACATAATGTTATTACTCATTGCCTAGAAGCATGGGCAGCATGGGATGCTCCTGCATCCCTTAAGACTAATAATGGACCTGCTTATACTGGCAGACAATTTACATCCTTTTGTTCTACCATGGGAGTGCAACTTACTCATGGTCTGCCTTACAATCCTCAAGGACAAGGCATTGTTGAGCGTGCTCATCGCACCTTAAAGGAAACTTTACAAAAACAAAAAGGGGAAATAGGAGCTGAACACACTCCTAAAGAACGCCTGTCCTTAGCTCTCTTTACCATTAATTTTTTGAATTTGGATATTCATGGTCACTCTGTGGCCGATAGACATGTGTCCCCTCAGCCCTCTGTGATTGGCTATGTTAAGTGGAAGGATGTTCTTACGGGCCAATGGAATGGCCCCGACCCCGTGCTGACATGGGCACGAGGATCTGTATGTGTTTTTCCTCAGGATCGCACGGAGCCGTTGTGGGTCCCTGAACGCCTGACAAGAAGAGTCTTGACATCAACCGACCAGCAACAAGAGATACCACAGCAACCCTGTGATGAGGATCTTCACTCTGCTATGTGCTCTGGTTCTGGTGCTGGTGCCGATGGCACAGACGACACCAATGCAGTGGTGGGCAATGGCACGGGCTTGGCCAATGCCGATGCCGGTTCATGGTAGTTCTAGTGTCCTCCCCACTCTTTTCTCTACCTCATGTGAGATGTCTGCTCCCTGTGCCTCTCCTAGAGGGGACGTGGAGAGCATTTTTAATCAATCTCAGGTTAATCTCACAGGAGTTTTTTGTTTCAGCCTTGGAAACGCTAATTGCATCAGCCTTAAGACCAAAAATTTGACTAATTGGGAGGACCCATTGCGGTCCAATCAGGTCTCAGGGAGTATTATTAATGCCGTATGGAGCCAAGTAGTTTCAGGGAAGCAATCAGGTTCAGGGACCCCTGTAAATAGCTCTGCTTTAAACATAACTACCTTGGCTATCATCTCCAAGGTACTAATCCCAGTGCCTCCTTCTTCTAATAGTACTTACAATGCCACTCATTTCAAGGCCTCTCCTTACTGTACCCCTAATCTTGGTTTCCCCCCAACATTTACGCCTTGTCAGGATCATTCTTGGGAGAGACTTCAAGTTGCTAAGGGTTTCTCCTTTTCCCCCTCTCTTAAGAGGTATGTTTATAACTTTAACCATAGTGCCAACTCCTCTACAGGAGTAGGTTGGTCCTGGTTTCAATGGCTGATTTCCAATGAGAAGGGGGCTTCAGCTGATATTTCTGCATTGGCTCAATTGCTGGGAGTCAAAAGCTGGCTGGCTAATGTTTCTGGTACTGTTCGGGAGAGTGAACGAGGTAATAGACTTACATCTGTTTCGTTCAACTCTTTGCTATATAATGCCACATTGCCCCCTGCGATGGTCTGCGTCCAATCCCCATTCTTGCTCCTTTTGGCTAATGACACCTCATCGGGGATGCTGGATTGTTCTAGTGTTACCTGTCTCTTATCTGAGTGTTGGAATGGTTCTTAGACTGTAGCATTGGTTATGAAAATTCCAACCTTTGTCCCAATCCCAGTCACTGCGGACCCAGATAAATTCCCCATTGTTGAGCTACTTAGAGTCCGCAGGGATTTTGGAATTACGGCAGCTATAGTGACAGCTGTGGCAGTGTCTGCTGCTGCAGCGGTTACGGCCAAAGTGGCCATGGCCAGTCAAGTACAAACTGCTGCCACCATTAATCAAGTTGTTCAACAAACTTCCACCATACTTGAGTCCCAAAATTCAATTAATCAACATATTTTGTCAGGGATTTTAGCTGCCAACCAAAGAATAGATTTACTCCAAGCTCAGGTAGAAGAATTGGCAGACTTGGTGCTTTTGGGTTGTGTTGACCAACGTGCACATTTATGCATAACCTCTGTCAGATTTAATGATTCCAGGAATGCCTCCCGCATCATTGGCGAATATTTGGCCAGAAATTGGTCCATGGCAGCAGAAAACTTGATCCAGTCTCAACTAACTCAGATTGCTGTTTTGAATAGTACCCGTGTTGAACCAGTGACTTTGGGTCAATTCACCGATTGGATATCTTCTGCTTTTTCCTTCTTCAAAGAATGGGTGGGAGTAAGCATTTTTGGTGCAATGTGTTGCTTCGGTGTTGTACTTTGTTTGTGGCTTCTCTGTCACCTTAAAACTCGCCATGCACAAGAAAAGGCTATGATCATACAAGCTCTTGCAGCTTTAGAAAATGGCAACTCGCCTCAAGTCTGGCTTGCGCATCTTAAGCAGTAAACCTTTGTCATGGTCGTTACACCCCAAGTTATTATAACATTGCACTGGGATCGACATGACTTTCCTTGTTATTCTCTTAGTGTTGGAAAGCCCTTGCACTCTGCCGGTCTTACTGCCATTGCACGCAGATGGGTTTCCACACTAGTACTTTTCTATCGCCTTGAAGTTCGTGCCTTTCTTTCAGGGTGCTGTCAACTTGCTTGTCATTATAAACAGCCACAGTTCAGCCTCAGCTATCCCCCTTCGTCCACCATCGTCACGATACAGGATGCGAGGCAAGGCACTGCACTTGAGTGATCCTTGACGTGGACCTCAAGGAGAGCATGTCCTATTGCATGCGGGTTAGACGCATTCACGCCCCGCCCCACGAAAAAAGGCATCGGCTGATATGGCTTCAGATCTGGGGAAAGCACCTCCTTAGGACTGAGTCATACTATGCAGCCACTTCTGCACAGTGGGATCGGACCTCTACTCTCGCCTGTATTGTTTTAAGAAAACAGAAAAGGGGGAACTGTGGTGAGCCGCTTCTGCCGTTTCTGCAGATTATGGTCGCCATTACAAGATGACGCTGGCTCCGCTGTGGTCTGTGACAAACAACTTCTTATCTGGGAAAGTTGGCACATGATTTTTCACCACCCTGTACATCACCCTGTGAGAAAGCTCCACGCGGCAGCTTTGCACTGGGGCTTGGGATGCTTTATTAAGGCTGGGAGGGGCATCCGAGAGAGAGAGAAGAAGAAATATCCAGGGCCTGAATAAACTGTTGAAAGAAGATTCCCGAGTTGCGTCTTCCTTGCGGGCAAGGGGTCGCGACAGTAAGCCACAACAACAACAGGAACAAAAACAACAAAAGGAAAAATCTTGGTCAAGTGTTAACAAATCAAGGAGTCATATCCTTATGGTGGACAAAATAGTCAGTAGTGCGTATGTTCACTGATTGTGCCCACCTGGTTTTCTTTTCTTTTCTTCTTGAGGCATGATCTAAGCTTGCAAGTATGGGCTCTGGGTTGTGCATCCTTCCTTTATTGTGTTGGTCACTCACCATGTTGAAAATTTAGGTTTAAGACTTCCTAAGTTCACTACTTGGGAGATTGGTGTGCAAGGGCCAGGCTGCAAACCTGCAGGTGAAGCGCCATGCTGGGGAATTTGGGCTGTGGGTGGGCAGCAAAGCAGCTGGCCATGTCCAGATGGCAGGTGGATCAGTCCCTGGTGCTGGATCCTGAGGGCTGGCCAGGAGGGTGTGTGCTAAAATGGTTGGGTCTGGTGGTATGCAAGGCCCAGCCAGATTGGCATTGAGTGAGTCAGTACTGGGCACTGAGACCTGCAGGCCAGCCATGAAGCTGTATGCTCGACTGGGCTGGTATGATACCTAAGCAGCTTGTGGGTCAAGTCAGGGCTATCCATGCTGGAGTCCTAGCTGTTCTGCACCAGGTGGATCAAGGCTAGGCCCTTTGACTTGTAGTTGGCCATTAAGCTGCAAGCTGGATCAGGAGGGTCTAGTGGTGAAGCAGTTGGGTGGATCAAAGCAGAGCTCTGGGACCTGCAGGAAGGCTGTGAAGAAGTTTGCTGGACTTGGTAGGCCTGGTAGCTAAGCAGCATATGGGGCAAGTTGGGGCCCAGCCATGCTGGGGGCCCAGCTGTTTTGTGCTGGGTGGATCAAGGCCAGACACAGGACCTGAGGGCTGACCACAAACCTGCAAGTGATGGGCCAGGTCGGGGACAGGGAAGGGTTGGGAGACTATGGACTGGGAACCCAGAAGGCCTTATTGAGTGCTAAACCAACGCTTGACCTGGTTGCTCCCAGAGACCAGTGGATTCCAGACTGGGGAGGGAGCTGTGGACCAGGCTGGTGCTGGAACATGGCAAGTGCCAGCTCTTTTGGGCCCCATGTACCTGGTGGGTGCCAGAAGGGCTGGTTGTGCTAGCTGAGAGCAAAATGCCCTCACATCCACTTTCAACCTTCTGATCCTCTGTAGCTGGCCCCAACAGTCCTCACAAGCCTTAGGATTCACACAGCTGGGGAGAGCCTGGCTTTCTCTAATCTCTCTAACCTGTGTTCCCTGGGGCTAAATGCTCCCAGTTTCTGACTTTCCACAGGTTGGCTAGGTTCAGATAGACCAATGCAAACCTAGCTGCAAACTCATGGATCTGAGTTTCTAGTTTCTCTATACTCTGCCACTCTGTAGTCCCAAGAAGGTTCCTGGATTGACTTGTGGTGGACAGTTGACAAATTTCAATGAAAAGGAGTTTTGGAACCCATTTTTGTATCCAGTTAATTAGTCAAACAACATCTGGCTTGGTTAGGGCAGATTGCCCCTCCAGTCTCACTATTTGTCTCTCTAAGCCTCAGGGAGATGTGGTATTCCTACTATTTGAGCTCTGGGGAGCTGAGCTAAGATAAATGCTCCCTCATGCTAATCCACCATCCTGCCACTTTTTTTGTGATTTTGTGTCTTATTAATCTATGTACTGTTCATTAAGTTGTATTGAAATTATATGGTATTATGATATTTTGTGTTCAGTTGAATATTTGTGTCTAGCAAAGTTTGTTTTTTTTTTTTTTTTTTTTTTTTGGTACCAGGGAATGAACTCAGGAACACTGGAACACTGAGTCAACTCACAATTCTATTTTGTATTTTATTTAGAGACAGGGTCTAACTGAGTTGCTTAGTGTCTCACTTTTGCTGAGGCTGGCTTTGAACTCCTCCTGCCACAGTCTCCTGAGCTGCTGGGATTACACGTGTACTCCACCTTGCCTGGCTTAGTAAAGTTTTTAATGCATAATTAAGTATACCAACATCTGTGGTGTATATATTTACTATTAATAGACCTTTTTGGATTGCTCCTTTTGTAACTGTGAAGTGAACACTCCTGTCTCTTCTGATTAATTTTGTTTTCAAATTTACTGTGATACATGTGTGAGTAGTTGCCCCTACTTGCTTTGGGGTTCCATTTGCATGTTATATCAATTTCCATCCTTTCACTTCATGTCTGTGCATTTTTTTGCCTGTAAAATGAGTGTTATGAAGAAAACATGCAGTTGGATTTTGGTTTGTAATATGCTCTGCCTCTCTATGCCCTTTTTAAATAAAATATTTAGACAAGAGATGTTTTTTCCCTGCCATTTATATTTATTTCTAAGATACAATTTCATTTTATATACTGATTTCCTTAGATTCTCTTTTTTTGAAAAAAAAAATTTTGTTGTTGTTGTGGATGAACCTTTATTTTTATTTATTTATATGCAGTGCTGAGAATCAAATCCATTGCCTCACAAATGCTATACAAGTGCTCCACCACTGAGCCACCACCCCAGCCCCTCCTTGGTTTCTCTTTTAAGATTCATCCATTTATGAGCATGGCCTTTTTTTCTTTTTAACTTTCTCTGTGTGGTTGTTCATAAAGTATTTCATGTAATGCTGATTTAGTGGTCATGTCTTCTTTTAATTTATGCTTAACTTGGATGACATGCATTTTTATTTCTTTGATTCTGAAGGATATATTTCCTGGTTATGCCCATCTTGCCTGACAGTTATTTACTATTTACTTTCAGAGGTCAGAAAACATCATTCAAAACACTCCTGGACATTGAGATTCTTCTGAGAAATCCAGAGTAATTTTGACTGGCTTACTTCTGAATGGGACCTGATATTTTCCTCTTGCATCTTTAAAGACTATACCCCTTCCCTCTGTGCTCAGAATTTAAAATAAAATGTTTCCTGGGGAGTTTCTTTTGTGATCTTGTCTATTTGGTATTCTGATGGATCTTCTATTAGGGTCTTCATCAAATTTCCAAAGTTTGAATGTATGTTGTGCTATTATTTCATGAAAAGGTTATCAATGTCATTATCCTATATCTCAAATCCCTCTTTGATCCCATTGTTTAAGTTTGGTCTTTTCATTTTGTCCCAGAGTTCTTGTATATTTATATCATGTTTATTATTTTCTTCTTTGTGTTGCTGAGTGTTAACGTTCATGTACCTTATTCAAGGCCTAAAAATCTGATTTCTATGTGATTTGTGAGACTTTCAAGTGAACTAATAATTGCATTTATTGAGACTTTAATTTCAAGACTTTCTTTTTAATTATTGTTTTATAATCTCTATCTCTTTACTGAAATGATTCTTATTCTCCTGTATTGTCTCTCTTAGGTCATTCCTTAAATTTTCTTTTAGCACACTAATAATTTTCATGATAAATTGTATCCTTTTTCAGTGATTTCCTTATCAGTATATGTGGATTTAGTTGTTGGGATTTATATCCTTTTGGCATCTTGTTTTCTTTCTTTTACACATATTCTGTATATCTCTACTGAGATTTGTCCATCTGCTAGAATGGGTCTCTTCCTCATGGTTGTCTATCATTTAGTAAATGGTGTCACTTTACTATGTGTCCCCATACCAGGGTATATTCCAGTGTCAAAGGACCCACTCAATGTATTCATAGCACTTTGTTCAATCCCTTACTCCACTTTGAGAAGAGATGATAATCACTTGGAACTGGAAATACCTGACAGCAAACTATATGCTGATAATCCATAAAAAGTCATTAAAATTACTTTTTACAACTCCAATAGTTCAGATGTGGAAAATGTGTGCAATATCCAAATTATTAAACACTAATTTTCATCAAGGTGGAAATATTATCAAGGGTGAAAATAGACAAGAAAGAAAAGGGACAAAATAAAAAATTAAAAAGAATGAAAAATAAGAATAGGGAAGTATTACACGCAGAAACTGAAAAATGAGAGGAAAAAAGAGTGGGATATAATTTAGAAAAAAATAAATAAGATGGAATGTATAAATCCAATTGAAACATTAATACAGAAAGTTAAAATCAACAATAAAAACAGAAATCAAACAAAAGAAAAACAAAAAATGAGAAAAAATTAAAATAAAGAGAAACAAAACACTAATAAACCCCTAATAAAACAGCTGAACAAACAAAACAAAAACAAATACAAACAAAACAAAGCAATTCATGTCTTCATACATGTACAATTCATGTCTTCATACATTCCACCATCATTGCTAACCCCCACCCCTTCCTTCCCCTCCCACCCCTCTGGTGTAAACATACTTTATACACAAACATAGACATGAAAAATTGTGCTCTATATGTGTGATAAGAATTGTAATGCATTCTGCTGTCATTTATTTAAAAAATAAAATCATCTAAAATTGAAGCTTTGTCATATGCTGGTAAATGCATGGAAGTGGAGAGTGTCAGACTAAGAGAAATAAGCCAGACTCAGAAAGTCAAAGGTCAAGTGTTTTCTCTCATATGTGGATGCTAGAGAGAAAAAAGTTATTTTAGAAAGTGATCTCACAAAAATAGAAGGGGCTCAGTAGAGAAAGGTTGGAGGAGTGATGGGAGAAAAGAGGAAGACCTGAGGAATGAACTATGAAATAATGAAAATATTATTTTTTATAATTTTCACACTATTTATTTTATTTAAATCCAAAATCACAAAATATTCTTATCATTGACCAAAATATACTTGGTTCATATATGCATCTATCACAATTTTATATATGACTATAATGCATAAATTAAATAATAAACAGTAGAGTAATAAAAAATCAGAAGGAGATGAGGGTGAGGGAGAAGGGAAGGGAAAAGAAAAGTGCCATGAATTGAAGCAGAGCAAATTATGTTATATGCATTTATGAACATATCTGGTGTGTGTATAAGGAACAAATGAAAACATGATAAAAGGGGGGGAAAGGAAAATAGGTATATGTTGAAAAAAATGGCAGACCAAAGGAATTTCACAGTATTGCAATATTTCTCTTCAGAGTAAATTAAATCAGCACCTCAGTACAAGTGAACTCAAGTAGGAAAATTGGGGGTAAAATCAGGGAGGAAATGCAGTTTGCTAGCATCTTTCAAAAAATCTTAGTTTTGAGAATAAAAATAATATTAATAAAAACAACAGACAACAATAGTGGTCAACATGTTTGTGTATCATTAAGTGTAGAAAAGCATCCCTGGAACAAGCAAAATGATGTTCTTTTACAAAACTTTATAAAAACGGATGCAGACCAGCATGTCTGCAATCGGAGCAGATTACAAACTTAGAAAACTTGGGCTATATTTACAGAAAATAAAGTTCTCATTGATCACACTTCCTAAAACAATAGAACTGGAATTCCTGAAGTCTGTAGTTTTTTTTTTTTTTTTTTTTTCCCCAGAAACCACTCTCCTCTTAATCTCGCTCCATCTTCTTGTTTTTGTTTGGTACTGGTTGTATTTGCTTTTTGAATATTCAAGACTGAACAGCCACTTAGATTATATTTTTAAATGGATTTGTGTGGATGAGAACCAATTAGAGCATAGAAGAGGGTTTGAGTCCCTGTTATAACTCTACAGTGGAGATGAATAAAATAAAATTTTATTTGAATTTAAATCATAATCTGTGGAATAAAATGTATGACTCAGAGAGGATAGAAATATGGGTCTATGCAGTACTAAGAGGCTCAGCCCCTCAACCACATAACATGGGCAAGAACACTTGGATCATGAGATGCAATTCAAGCAAGATCACTCCACAAATGGAGCAGATGAAGGAGCTCAATAATTTTCCTAACAGACTTACATTCTCACAACAAAGTGGATTTAATAACTACAAAAATAGAAATTCTGAAAAAGAAAAGCAGTCCATCCCATTTACTGATACTTGGTATTAATTCTTGCAATACAGGAGTCTTATTAAAGAAGTTGGTGCCTAATTTCATGAAAATTAGGGTCTGCTTTTTCTTCTATTAGATGAAGAGTCTAAAACCAAGAATCAATAAATAGGATGGACTCAAACTAAAAACTTTCTTCTCAGCAAAAGAAACAATCTGTGAGGTGAATAGAGAGCCTACATCTTGGGAACGAATTTTTACCCCTCACACATCAGATACAGTACTAATCTCTAGGGTATATAAAGAACTCAAAAAGCTAGACATAAATAAAAGCAAATAAGCCAATCAATAAATGGGCTGAGGACCTTAACAGACACTTCTCAGAAGAGGATATACAATCAATCAACAAATATATGAAAAAAAAGTTCATCATCTCTAGCAATTAGAGAAATGCAAAGCAAAACTATTCTAAGACACCATCTCACTCCAGTCAGAATGGCAGCTATTATGAAGACAAATAATAATAAGTGTTGGCGAGGATGTGGAGAAGAAGGCACACTCATACATTGCTGGTGGGACTGCAAATTGGTGCAGCCAATATGGAAAGCAGTGTGAAGATTCCTTGAAAAACTGGAAATAGAACCAGCATTTGACCAGTTATCCCTCTCCTCGGTCTATACACAAAGGACTTAAAAACAGTATATTACAGGGACACAGCCATATCAATGTTTTATAGCAGCACAATTCACAATAGCTAAACTGTGAAACCAACCTAGATGCCCTTCAGTAGATGAATGGATTCAAAAAATGTGGCATATATACACTATGGAATTTACTCAGCAATAAAAGAGAATAAAATCATGGTATTTGCAGGTAAATTGTTGCAGTTGGAGAAGGTAATGCTAAGTGAAGTTATCCAATCCCATAAAAACAAATGGCAAATGTTTTATCTGATATAAGGTGACTGACTCAAAGTGGGGTAGAGAGAGGGGGCATGGGAGGAACTGAGGAACTCTTGATAGGGCAGAGGGGTGGGAGGGGAAGGGAGGGACCAGGGGGTTAGCAAGGATGGTGGAAGGTGAAGGACAACATTATCCAAAGTATATGTATGAAGATATGAATTGATGAGAACATACTTTATACACAAACAGAGATATGAAAAATTGTGTTCTATATGTGGAATAAGAATTATGGATATTAACAAGAGAATAGACAGGAGTATTTGGGGGTAGCTAAGGACTTAGGAGGACTATAGACCGCCTGGGAACATTCACCTATTTGTGTTTATTAAATTACATGTAATAGAAGTGGTCATGCTTGGGAGGAAAGATAGGGAAAACATAAGGAAGAAATCCAAGAAAGAGAAAGGGAGAGAAAAAAAAAAAGAAAAAGAAAGAAGAAATGAAAAAATAATAAAATAAAGTAAAATAAAAATTAAAATAAAAAAATGTTCTCTTAGAATTCTATTTTCTTTGCTTCTATTAGGTGGAGCTGTGCTTTCTGGACCAAGACTCTTCCCTCGGGATGTAAGAAACAATCCGTGTCAGGTGGCTCCCCCTCCCCAAACGGGTGGCTCTCCAATCCCATTCACTTAGGGTTGTTCCTGGTCTCTAGCCTCCTCGCTTCTCCCGCCAGCTATGCCCTCCCCACTGTGGTACCTCTCCACAGTTCAAGCTACACTCTGGGCCTGCAGTTTCCTGGATTCCCTGCTCTCTTGAATGACTGGGTGTTCTTTTTGTTCGTTATTCGCCCAGACTTCAAAGCTGTGGAGCGTGGGAGTTGGGAGCCGGCAGCCTATTCTTTCGAGTCCCTCCTATAGCCACGTCCCTGAGAGCTGGTGAGACAGGTTTCTGTTTTCGCCACTGTTAGGAGGGGGAGTTGGAGGTCAGGTGCCTTTTCTGTTCCCCACACCTCCGATATTCACTCCCTTGGAGAGCTGAGGAGAGATTTAATGAGATTTCCCAGCTGTATGGGAGGGGGGCTTGAGGGTCACACACCTGTTCTGTCACCAAATTTGCTGCAATGGGATCAGGTCTGCCAAAAGATGGTAACGATGACGTCAGCTTCCCAATATGGTGGTGACCACTGGCTTCCTCGGTGAGGTGTCCGGTGTGGAGGGCAGATCTGGGCTGTTTCTCTCCCCCCTTCCCAACCCCAGAACTTGGTCTGGAGCACTGTGGAGGCACCGTTGGCAGGACCCCACAGGATTCATTACTCCATTTTTCTGCATTGCTGGCATGACAGCGCACAGGATCCAGCTGCAGGGTGGGCTGCGGTTCAGCCAGCCAGATTCTCCACGCAGGGGTTGGCTCAGATTCACTCATGATTGAGCCATGATTGCTGATCCTCAGGTGTTGTAACTCTTCCCCTAGGTTTCACTGCAGCCCAACTTTGCTGAACATTCCTGTCAAGACTAATTTCGTCCATTCTGAATTCGCTCATAGCCAGTACAGTGACCAGGGATATGGGGGTGCCACACTTCCATTAGCCACCATCTTCCCACCCCACACTTAAAGTCCCCCAAAGAAGCTAAGATATACTAACCTCCATACCATCACCTCTCCCGACCTTAACATAAAATCCTAAGACCAAACCTTAATTCTCTATATGCGATCAGAATCTGTAGGCCTTTAATGAAATTAATGAATTTACTTTAAATCACAATTAAACCCAACATCTCTAGACATTGTCTCCCGTCACAAAAGAGAGATCTCAGAGCTATACAAAACCAAAACAAATTTACAGGAGAAAATAATAACACAACAGTCAAACAGAGCTGGAAAGAAACATGAGCATCATGAAAAAGAGGAAGAAAAGGAACACAAAATAAGCAGGACAGTTTACATTTACAGGAGATGCTAGATGCATCAGAAAAATGATCAGATAAAGAACTCAAGGAATACTTGATTCAGATGGAATGGAATCTTAAAAAGGTCATTAGACAGCAAATGCAAACAATGAAAGATCACTTTGACAATGAATTACATAAACAAATTCAAGAAGCAAAGGAACAACTCTACAGGGAGATTGAGGTTATAAAAAAAATCAAACAGAAATCATAGAAATGAAGGAAAGTAAAAACCAAATTAACAACTCAAATGAAAGTATCACCAGTAGAGTAGACCAAGTAGAAGTCAGAACATCAGACAACGAAGACAAAATATACCATCTCGAAAAGAGTCTAGTCAACTCAGACAGGTTGGTAAGAAATCATGAGCAAAACATCCAAGAGATATGGGATATCATAAAAAAAACAAATTTAAGAGTCATTGGGATAAAGTAAGGTATAGAGGTCCAAACCAAAGAAATGAGCAATCTGTTAAATGAAATAATTTTAGAAAACTTTCCAGACATGAAAAATGAAACAGATATCCAAATCCTAGAAGCCTACAGGACACTGAATGTACAAAACCACAACAGACCAATGCCAAGTCACATTATTATGAAGATATCCAACATACAGAACAAGGAGAGAATATTAAAAGCTACAAGAGAAAGGAGTCAGATTACATTTTGGGGGTAAACCAATTAGGTTAACGGCTCATTTTTCATCACAGACACTGAAAGCTAGAAGATCCTGGAACAATGTTTTTCAAACATTGAAAGATAATGGGTGCCAACCAAGAATATTCTATCCAGCAAAACTAAACTTCAGGTTTGACAATGAAATAAAAATCTTCCATGACAAACAAAAGTTAAAAGAATTTGCAGCCAGAAAACCAGCACTGCAAAGCAGTTTGGGCAAAACACTACATGAAGAGGAGATGAAAAACAACAACAAAAACCAACAGTGAGGAGTACCTCAGTAAAGGGGGGGGGGTAAAAAACTAATCAAAGAGTTAAAACAAACCAAATTTTAAAAATAAATAAATAAACAAACACGACTGGAAGTAAAAACCATATATCAATAGTAACCCTAAAACTTAGTGGCTTAAACTCACCAATTAAGCAACATAGGCTAGTAACCTGGATGAAAAAAGCAGATCCAACAATATGCTGCCTTCAAGAGACTCATCTGATAGGAAAAGACATACACAGACTGAAGGTGAAAGGTTGGGAAAAATCATACCACGCACATGGACCTCGGAAGCAAGCAGGGGTGGCTATACTCATATCAAATAAAACTGACTTCAAGCCTAAATTAATCAAAAGGGATAAAGAAGGACACTATATACTGTTAAAGGGAACCATTCACCAACCATTCATAAAAATTATCAATTTATATGCCCCAAACAATGTTGCTGCTAGGTTCATAAAACAAACTCTCCTCAAGTTCAAGGGACACATTGACCACAAAACAATAATTATGGGTGACTTCAACACACCTCTCTCACCACTGGACAGATCTTCCAAACAAGTTGAATAAAGAAACTATAGAACTCAATAACACAATTAATAACCTAGACTTAAGTGACATATATAGAATATATCAACCATCAGCAAGCAGATATACTTTTTTCTGAGCAGCACATGGATCCTTCTGAAAAATAGACCATATATTATGCCATAGGGTAACTCTTAGCAATTATAAAGGAGTAGAGATAATACCATGCATCTATTCTGATCATAAAGGAATGAAACTGGAAATCAACGATAAATAAAGGAGGGAAAAATCTGACATCACTTGGAGCATGAACAATATGTTACTGAATGATCAATGGGTTACAGAAGACATCAAGGAGAAATTAAAAAATTCATAGAGATAAATGAAAACACAGACACAGCACATTGGAATCTCTGGGACACAATGAAAGCAGTTCTAAGAGGAAAATTCATTGCTTGGAGTTCATTCCTTTAAAAAAGGAGCAACCAACAAATAAATGATCTCACACTTCATCTCAAAGTCCTTGAAAAAGAAGAGCAAAACAACAGCAAATGTAGTAGAAGGCAATAAATAATTAAAATCAGAGCTGAAATCAATGAAATTGAAATAAAAGAAACAATTGAAAAAATTGACAAACTAAAAGTTGTTTCTTTCAAAAAATAAATAAGATTGACAGAACCTTAGCCATGCTAACGAAGAGAAGAAGAGAGGGTACTCAAATTACTAGCATATGGGATGAAAAAGGCAATATCACAACAGACACTACAGAAATACAGATGATAATTAGAAACTATTTTGAAACCTTATATGCCAATAAAATAGAACATAGTGAAGTCATCGATAAATTTCTTAAGTTATATGATCTGCCCAGATTGAGTCAAGAGGATATACACAACTTAAACAGACCAATATCAATTGAGGAAATAAAAGAAGCCATCAAAAGACTACCAACCAAGAAAAGCCCAGGACCGGATGGGTATACAGCAGAGTTTTACAAAACATTTAAAGAAGAACTAATACTAATACTTTTCAAGCAAGTTCATGAAATAGAAAATTAGGGAGTATTTCCAAATTCATTCTATGAGGCCAACATCACCCTGATTCCTAAACCAGATAAAGACACTTCAAAGAAAAAAACTACAGACCAATATCTCTAATGAACATAGATGCAAAAATCCTCAATAAAATTCTGGCAAATTGGATACAAAAACATGTTTAAAAGATTGTGCACCATGATCAAGTAGGATTCAACCCTGGGATGCAAGGCTGGTTCAATATATGGAAATCAATAAATGTAATCCACCACATCAGTAGACTTAAAGATAAAAACTATATGATCATCCCAATAGATGCAGAAAAATCATTGAAAAATACAGCATCACTTTATGTTCAAAATATTAGAAAAACTAGGGATAACAAGAACTTACCTCAACATTGTAAAACCTATTTATGCTAAGCCTCAGGCTAGCATCATTCTAAATGAGGAAAAATTGAAAGCATTCCCTCTAAAATCTGGAACAAGACAGGGATGCCCTTTTTCACCACTCCTATTCAACATAGTTCTTGAAACACTGGCCAGAGCAATAAGACGATTGAAATAAAAGGCATAAAAATAGGAAAAGAAGAACTGAAATTATCACTATTTGCGGGTAACATGATCCTATACCTAACGGCCCCAAAAGCTTCTACCAAGAAACTTCTAGAACTAGTAAATGAATTCAGCAAAGTGGCGGGATATAAAATCAACACTCATAAGTCTAAGGCAGTCCTGTATATCAGTGCAAACCCTCTTAAAGGGAAATCAGGACAACCACCCCATTCGCAATATCCTCAAAAAAATAAATAAATAAATAAATAACATACTTGGGAATCAACCTAACAAAAGAGGTGAAAGACCTTTACAACAAAAACTACAGAACCCTAAAGAGAGAAATAGAAGAAGACCTTAGAAGATGGAAAGATATACCTTGTTCATGGATAGGCAGAATTAATATCATTAAAATGGCCATATTACCAAAAGTACTCTATAGGTTTAATGCAATGCCAATCACATTCCCAATGGCATTCCTCACAGAAATAGAAAAAGCAATCATGAAATTCATCTGGAGAAATAAAAGACCCAGAATAGTTAAAGCAATTCTAAGCAGGAAGAGTGAAACAGGTGATATAGCGATACAGTATTTTAAAGTATACTACAGAGCAATAGTAACAAAAACAGCATGGTACTGGTACCAAAACAGGCAGGTAGACCAATGGCATAGAATAGAGGACACAGAGATCAATCCAGAAAATTACAACTACCTTATATTAGACCAAGTTGCTAAAAGCATGCAATGGAGAGAGGATAGCATCTTCAACAAATGGTGCTGGAAGAACTGGAAATTCATATGCAACAAAATGAAATTGAATCCCTTTCTCTCACCATGCACAAAAGTTAACTCGAAATGGATCAAGGACCTAGGAATCAAACCAGAAACTCTGTGTCTAATAGAAGAAAAAGTTGGCCCTAATCTCCATCTCGTGGGGTTGGGCGTCAAATTCCTTAATAGGACACCTATAGCACAAGAGTTAAAATCAAGAATCAACAAATGGGACATATTTAAACTAAAAAGCTTTTTTCGTAGCCAGAGAAATAATAAGTGAGGGAAAAAGGGAGCCTACATCCTGGGAAAAAATTTTTACCCCTCACACTTCAGATAAAGCACTAATCTCCAGAGTATACAAAGAACTGAAAAAGTCAAACAACAACAAAACAAATAACCCAATCAACAAATGGGCCAAGGATCTAAACAGACACTTCACAGAGGAGGACATACAATCAATCAACAAGTACATGAAAAAATGCTCACCATCTCTAGAAATCAGAGAAATGCAAATTAAAACTACTCTAAGATACTATCTCACTCCAGTAAGAATGGCAGCCATTATGAAGTCAAACAATAACAAGTGCTGGTGAGGATGTGGGGGGAAAGGTACACTTGTACATTGCTGCTGGGACTGCAAATTAGTGCAGCTAATATGTAGGGCAGTATGGAGATTCCTTGGAAATCTGGGAATGGAACCACCATTTGACCCAGCTATTCCCCTTCTCGGACTACACCGAAAAGATCTAAAAAGAGCATACTACAGCTACATCAATGTTCGTAGCAACACAATTCACAATAGCTAGATTGTGGAACCAACCTAGATTCCCTTCAACAGATGAACGAATAAAAAAAAAATGTGGCGTTTATACACAATGAAATATTACTCGGCACTAAAAAATAACAAAATCATGGTATTTGCAGGGAAATGGATGGCGTTGGAGCAGATTATGCAAAGCGAAGTTAGCCAATCCCTAAAAAACAAATGCCGAATGTCTTCTCTGATATAAGGGAGGTGACTCAAAACATAGTAGGGAGGAAGAGCATGAGAAGAAGATTATCACGAAACAAGGAAAAGAGGTGGGAGGGAATGGGAGGGAGAAGGGTAATTGCATGGAACATGGAAGGAGACCCTCATGGTTTCACAAAATACACATACGAGGGTGTGAGGGGAAAGGGAAGAAAAAAAGAGAGAGAGAGATAAGTGTCACAGTAGAATGGGTAGGGAGAGGCGATGGGAGGGGAGGAGAGGGGAGGGGGATAGGGAGGGCAGCAGAATACAACTGACACTAGGGTTGCTGTATGTATACACATGGATGTATAACCCATGTGATCCTGCAATCTGTACATGTGGAAAAATGAGAATTCATAGCCTATTTGAATCAAATGTATGATATGTCAATATCATTGCATTGCCTTGAGCAAATAATAAAAAAAAGAATTGTGATGCATTCCATTATCATGTATTTAAAAAATAAAAGCAATTAAAATCAATAAAAAAGAAAAGCAGTTTCCTGCCACACCCTCCAGCAGAAGTGGTCAGGAAAAAAGAGTACCAAATTGTGCATACAAATTAACATCATAAATCTCATCAGTTGGGTCAGAGTCAAAATCATGTTAATGAATTTCTCACAGCTGGCAGTTATTATAATTTGAAACACCAGATACAAGATTACTTCAAAAACTTCAGCAACAATTAATTTGAACCTATGAATGATATACATATACATTAACTGATTCTTATTAAGTAATTCCTAGTCACTATAATCTGCAACTATTCCTTATCAATCTTGTCTTCTGCACCCACATTATTATTACCATTTTTACCTCTCTCCTTTTCCTCACACAACCCTTTCTTACTTCTTTTTTTCACTTTTCTCTCTGAATTTTTTTTTATTTTAACCCATGTTCAAATTAAATGTAGTATAAAATTATTAATGAGTATGCTTTTTCGCCTATAGTATATTACTCCTCAGCCACATTTATTCTGGGTAAATGAGGTTATAGATATCATTAGTAATTACATTACAGTATATGTTGATGTACAATTTACTTTAAAACTATCACTATTTTAGCACTCTCTCTTTTCAAAGAGCCATTGGTGGTTGAAACTAACACATAAATTAAGCTGAGCCTATGTGTTGAAGTTTACAATGGATTATAATAACAACAATGGATTATTACAAAAGAGATTTACTTACAAAAGAAACTCCACATAAAAGAAGAAAAAAGAATTTATCTGAGCAAATGTGCAATTATAGGATCTCTGAAAGCATGAGGAACTGGAGAAAACTCTCCCTCTAAAATTTACAATCCTTTAAAAGGAAACCATAAATATTGAAGGAGATGAAATTCCAGAGAAGACTGAAAAAAGTTGCCTTTTAAAAAGCTTAGAGAACTAAAAGCAAATCTAAGAAATTCACTTAGAGAGAAAGCACAGGTGAAAGGCCATTTCAATAAAGTGACATTGTAAAACGAAAACAATAAGAACACCCAGAAATTA
Organism: Marmota monax; assembly: GCF_021218885.2. Classification (NCBI taxonomy): domain Eukaryota; kingdom Metazoa; phylum Chordata; class Mammalia; order Rodentia; family Sciuridae; genus Marmota; species Marmota monax. Next base: position 42,786 of record NW_026692995.1, on the reverse strand, counting down.
AAGATACAATAAATCAAGTGAAAATTTTTTTTAAAAGTATCACTGACAGATTAGAGTACATAGTAAACAACTTCAGGTCACAAAATACAGGGAATATAAATATGAACGCTAAGAGAAGTACACAGAAATAAAGAAAACAATAAAAGACCATGCTCAGAAGACCTTTGGGACAACATTAAGGGACTTCACTCTTAGAGTAATTAGAATTGAAGAGGCCATGAAGACACAGACTAATTGTAGTAAGAATCTTTATTAGTGAAAGAATAGCATAAAATATTTAAACGTTATGTTACTGTAGTAGCTAGCAATGAGTAGCAAAATGCAGGCAAGGTCACAGTGTTCTTTAAATTAATTTAGGGTCCTTCCTTAAATTATTTCCAAAAGTAGATGAGAAAACAAAGGGTGGTCATTAATTTGTAGAAAATAAACAGAAGCAAAGGATATAATGGGAAGACATGTCAAGAGAAAAGGATTAATGAAACTAACTCTTGGCAGGGTTCACTGAAGTTGGTGTGAAGCTAGGAATTATGACTAAAGGAGTTTCCATTTGTCTTGTAAGGGATATTTTATCAGTAGCACAGGAACACTAAGGTAACTTCTGACTAGCTATTGACTCCAGTGCCCACATTAACATGGGATTGACTTGTAGATGAAGCGCCCCCTAAATAGAAAGGCCACAATGAATGACTGTTCTGGAGAGGACTAAGTAAGGTCAAAAAATCCACTGCCCAACATAAAGGAGGAATTGAACTCCTATTGGCAGAGAGTACAGAAGGAGGTCTGCAGTTCTCCTGGTAAACTTCAAACAGTAATAAAATTAGGGACACTTTTGTCTCATTTTTCATTTTCTGCTTGGAGATGGCCCACTCTCTCCCTTAAGGGTGCTTTTTGCTTAAGCCTCACTTTTCCTTTACTTTATCTTCACCGCATTTTTACTTTTAATAAAGTTCTCTTGCATGACTTTAAGTCTTCTTTTATTGGAACACAAGAACCAAGGTGTAGAGTTTCAGCTCCCTGCTTTCCTCTGACAATTAGGAATGAGATGGACATTCACATTGAGAAAACATAGATAATTCCAAGCAGGAACATAAAACAAAACAAAACAAACAGACAGATAAACAACAACAACAACAAAATACCAGGATAAATCAAAACAACACACACACACACACACACACACACACACACAAACTCCCCAAAGCACACAAAAATCAGAAATCCTAACAGAGAATAAGGATAAAATATTAAAATCCTCAAGTTAATATCTCAGGTCATATTCAGATGCAAACAAATAAGGGTTACTTCTGACTTTCTAGCCCTGGATCTAAAATCCAGGAGGACTTGGAAAACAGAAGCAAAGGATATAATGGGGAGACAGGTCAAGAGAAAAGGATTAAAGGAACTAACTCTTGACATGGTCCACTGAGGTTTCAAGCAATGAAAGAAAACACTTGCCAACAAAGAATGCTATATTCAACAATGTTGTCCTTCAGAATTGAAGGAGATATAAATAAACACTTTCCAAAATGCATAGAGTAAAATAATTCATGACCACTAAACCAGTGTAATGTTTAATCTGAATTGTCAACTTGACTGGATTAAGAAACACCTAAGACTGAGGCTTTTGGGTGCCTCAGTGAGAGTGTTTCTAGGAATGATTGGCATATGGGAGAGCAAACTGAGGTGGTGACACATCCTAAACGTGGGACTCATTGACCAATAAGTTGGAGGTTTGGATAGAATAAAAAGGTTGGAAAAATGAGGAAGTAGCAGCAGATGCAAGCTCAATCCTTCTTGAATGGGTTTTTGATTTGCTGTGATGCCTGAGGGCATCAGACTCCAGCTTCTTCACTCTTCCAAGGCAGACTACCAAGTGAGTCTCCAGGGATTTACTAAGCCTTCAGTCCCAGACTGGGCTGCATTATTGATCCCTCTTTTTCTGAAGTTTCAGCTTCTTGGACTGCACAGCTAATTCCTTCAGATCTCCAGTCTGCAAATAGTCATTATGGAACAATCCAGCTTCTGTTTGTGTAACTCAATCTAATAAATCCCCTTTTTATAATCATATATACATATATATATATATATATATATATATATATATATATATATATATATGTTGTTGGCTAATTTCATACATACAAACACACACACACACTCACATTGTTTGATCTGCTCCTCTGTAAAACCCTAATACAGAAATTTTAACTGAGAAGTTGGGTCATTGCTGAGACTAAACTGACAATGTGATTTAGTAACTTTTGGAGCTTTTTGGAATTTGTGGGAGCAGTTTAGGAAGTTTAGAGATGAAATCTGGAAGTGCTTTAGAATGTTGTAAGTAGAGATTAGAAAAATTGCCCAATTGGTATCGGTTATTCTTGTGGGAGCTCAGAAGACCAGAATACCAATAGAACTGCACAGTAAATACAGGGATCATGAATTTTTCAGAGGAGAAAGACTCTATTGGAAATTGGACTAGAGGCCATTTGTGTAATATATGACTAAGAGGTTGTCTGCATTTTGCCCTTGTCCTGAGAATTTCTGTGAGGCTGATTTTAAAAGTGATGGACTCCTTTTCCTTTTATACATTTTTAAGTTGTAGATAAACACTTTATTTATTTATTTACTTACTTACTTATTTATTTATGTGGTGCTGAGGATCAAATCCAGTGCCTCACATATGCCAGGCAAGCACTCTAGCACTGAGTCACAAACCCAGCCGAAAAGTGATGGACTTCTTAATCAGGGAGAAGAAATTTCTAAGCAGCATAGTATTTAGGCTGTGACAAGACTATTGCTAGCAGCTTTTATTCAAATTTATTGAGAAAATCAGAAGCAGAAAGCAAAGCAGAAATATTTTTTAACATTTGCAGTGCGGCCATAAAACTGGGAGGAAAACCTGGGCTAAACAATGTGTGGTTATTAAAGACATTATGACCACTAAAGAAATGCTAAAGACTTTGCCCATAGACAATAAAAAATATATGTCTTGAGGGTATCTCAGGAATTGACAAGACCTCACCCTTCTCAGACTCTAGGGTATAAAAGTAAAGAAACCCATTTGCACAGGGCAGCCTAGGAAGTTATTTTTGCCACACTCAGTCATCCATACACTCAGGTTACTGCAGCTGAGGTCACTGGAGGTTTGGCTACTGCTCAAGATGGAGGTAATTGGACTAGAGGCATCAACCACACAGTTCTGTTTATGAGGGGTTGCAGGATGTTGGAGTAAGGGGTTCATGGAGATTTTCACCAAGATTTCAAAGGAAGGCTTGGGAAGTCCCTGCAGGCAGCCCCTGATAGAGCAATGTGTGGAGATGTTAGGAGGAAATGGAAACTGCAGTGGAGACTAATAAATTCCAGTAATGTGGAATGCCTTACTAGGAAAGTTATAGGAATTGGACAGAGACAAGCCAACAGTGAGGACATGGGGGCTGCAACTAGGAAAACCATAGGGGAAAAGCTACACAAGCCCTTTGGAGAGAATGTCAGGAGGCAATATGCTCCAGATGCAGGACATAGAGCTACAGAACTTTGCAAAGCCGGATTTTAGATTCGCTTTGGTTCCATCCCTTCTTTCCATGCTTCTGTTTATCTGAACAGAAATGTTTACTATATACCTTTATATATTGGAGGTATGTAACTTGATTTTGATTTTTATAGTAGCTCACAGTGAAAGTTTGCTCTGGGTTTCAAACAGACTTTGGACTTGGACATTTGGGAAATGCTGAAAATGTTAAAAGACTGTGGAAACTCTTGAAAACAGACTAAAGAAATGTTGGCATTGTGAGTTAAGTATGAGCTGTTGGGAGTCAGAGGCAGAAGGTTATGGTTTAGATATTATGTGTCCCCAACGTTCCTCTATCACATTCTTCCACCATAATGTTCTGCTTCACCTTGGGCCCTGAGGAATTCAGTTAGCAATCTATGTATTGAGACCTCTGAAACTGTGAGCCCCAAAATACATTTTTTTTCTACTTCACATTGTTCTTGCCAGGTCTTTTGGTCACAGCAGGGAAAAAGCTGACTAAAACAATCAATACTACATAAAATTCTGAAAGAAATGTTACACATAGAAAAACTCAAAAAGAAACCTCAGAGGTACTGATTAGATGAAACTTACTAGGAGATTAGTTATGCAAATGAAAATTAAGACAGATTTAATATATAAAACAAATATTTATTCATGATAACTGGATGTAAACAGTCTCAAATCTCCAATTAAAAGACATTGACTGTCAGAATAAATTAAAAAAAAAAACAGATTCATCTATACAGTGCTTGCAAAAGACATAATATTTGCAAAGACATTCATAGGTTAAAAGTAAAATGGTGGAAAACGTTGTATGCAAAGGGAGTCCAAAACAAAGCAGGAGTAACTATTCTCATATCAAACAAGGTGAATTTAAATAAAAATTTAATGAGAAGAGACAAGGAAAATCACTTCATAGTAGAATAAGATGATACATCTGACAAGAAAATATAGCCATAATAAATATTTATGCCACAATGTCAGTGCAAATTACTATATAAAAGTCTCAGAGACATTAAGTCTCAGATAGACCCCAATACAAAAACACTGAATGGTTTCAACACTGCCATCTCACCAATAGATAGGTTATCTAGGATAAAAATCAATACAGACAGTTTTCATTATAAATTCTATAAATAAAATGGAACTGTCATCTTTAGAATATTTCATTCAAGAACAGCTGAATTTACCTTTTTTTATATTATTCTCATGAAACCGACTCCAAAAGATACCATCCTGCAGGTCATAAAGGAAGTCTTAGCAAATACTCAACAATCAGTATAATCCCATTCAATTTATCGATCACAACAGAATTAATTTTGATATCAATAGCAAGAAAAGTTATAAAAACCATATAAACAAATGGATATTGAACAATGCAATTTTGAAGAAGAAATGGATTATAGAAAAAATGAAGATAAAATTAAAATATTCCTACAATCAAATGGGAGTAGAGATACAATGCAACAAAATCTCTGGAACACCATAAAAGCAGTTCTAAGAGTATAATTTATAGGATTAAGGTCCTACAGTATGAAAACAGAAAGAACCTGAATAATCTAGTGTTACATTACTAGAAAATAAAAAACAAAAATAAAATCTAATTCCCAAATTAATAGAAGAGGAGAAATAATTAAGATTAGAAAAAAATATTAATGAAGTTGAGAAAAATACAAAGGATCAATACACTAAAAGTTATTTTTTTGAAAAGATAGGTAATATTTATAAGCCCTTGCACAATCTAATCAGAAGAAAGAGATGATCTAAATCAACAAAATTAGAAATGATAATGTAGATATCACCATTACAGACATTCTGTAATACAAAATATCATTAGGGACTGTTTTGAAAACAGATTTTTAATAAACTGTGAAATCTAGAAGATATTCAAAATATTTCTAGACACACATGACCCTCCAAAATTGAACCATAAGGATATAGAAAACCTAAACACACTGATATTAAGCAACACAACAGAAACAGCAATAAAATACCTTCCAACAAATAAAAGCTGAGGATTGAATGGACTCTCAGATGAATTCTACCAGATCAGTAAGTAAGAGCTAATGTCAATTCTCCTTAAACTATTCCAAGAAAGGGAAAGTGAGGGAACACTCTGACATTGAGTCTATGAAGCCAGTATCACCCTGATATGAATACAAGATAAAAATACATCAAGAAGAAATAACGACAGAACAATATGCATGAGCAAAATAGATGCAAAATACCTGAATAAAATATTAGCAATGTGCATTCAAAAACATATTAAGATTATGCAGCATGATCAAGTTGGCATTATTCCAGGAATGCAAGGTTTCTTCAGCTCACACAATCATTAACTGTAAATCTTTACATGAAACAATAATCACATAATAATGATTACGTAATAATCTCAATGGTTGAAGGAAAAAAAGCCTGTAAGAAAAATCCAGCACACATTTATGTCAACAACACTGAAGAAATTGGAGACAGAAGTAACTTTTCTCAATATCATAAAATCTATATATGTCAAACCCAAGTCAAATATCACACTGAACAAGAAAATATTAAAGTTTCAGAATCAGGAACAAGAGAAGAATGCCCACTGTCTTCATTTTTATTCAGTATTCTTCTTGAATCTAGCCAGAGCGATCAGGCAAGAGAATAAAATTAATGGGATAAAAATGGGAAAATAACTCAAATTATCTCTGTTTTCAGACAGCATGAACTATCTTTAGAAGACCAAAAAATCCACCTGAAAATTTCTAGACTTGTTGAACAAAAAATAAGTAGTCAGAAAAGTAGAGAGCTTTATAAAAGTTCATCCGCTTTTATATACTACAATAATAAAACTGCTGAGAAAGAAATCAGGAAAACAATTCCATTCACAGGAGCCTCAAGAAAAAAATTTATAAAACTGGGGGAGGGGGAAATTCTAACTAATGAGGAGAAAAAGCTCTTCAATTAAAATGATAGAAAACTGAAGCTAGAAATTAAAAAAATAATCTTAGGATATGGAAAGATGTCCCATGTTCTTGGATAGGTAGAATAAATATTGTCAAAATGGCCATATTACAAAAAACAATACACAGATTTAATACAATTTTTGTCAAAATACCAATGATATTCTCCAGAGAACTAGCAAAACAGTCCAAAAATAAAAATGCAGAATAGTCAAAAACAAGCCTGATAAGTAAGAACAATGCTCATTGCATCACACTACCTGATCTCAAAAGACAGCATGGTATCAGTAAGAACCATTTATGAGAACCCTGCAGCAGCAAGCAGAGGAAAGAGATTGGGAACTCATAATGGAAGTTGCTGTACTGACCCAGCAGTTGCATTGTGTGGGCTCTGACGTGTTCCTTGGCAATTGTGTTTGACACAGTTGCGATGAGAATTGTGCCTTAGGTGATCCAGGCTCAGGATATTCAGAAGAGAGAGTTCCCTCTGTTGCTGGTGTCCCATCAAGGCTATCAGGAAGATGGCCAGACAGGAGCTTCTGCACACCAGGTCTGTTCCTGGGTAATTCACATGCCTAGTGGTGAATGTCAGACGTGTAGAGGCTAAGATTACACACAATAAAGAGAAATTTATAGGAGGCCCTGGAAACCCAGATACACAGCAGGGATTTTGGAATAAATCTCAAATATCACTGTCACAGTTTTTCCAATGTGAGCCAAGATTCCATCCCAAATACAGGAAATTTCAACTTAGAACTCTGTACCAGCTCCAAAATGGGAGTAACCACTTGTTAGCACTCCCCAGTCTATCCCCAGACCTAGACTAAAGGGCTATAGAGCCCAAAAATAAATATATAGAATGAAAATTTGTCCTTGCCAATATTTTAACAACCACAGTGGAAATAAGCCTTTTATTTAATTCTATTTTTAAATTTCATTTTATTTTTTACCTTTTTCTATTATGTGTGACCTTGCACATGTTTGCATGTGTGTGTCTGTGTGTGTTTGTGTGTGTGTGTGTGTGTGTGTGTGTGTGTGTGTACGAGAGAAAGAGAGAGAGAGAGAGATTGAGATCATTTAGCATAGAGGTATCAATATACTCATGCATACATATATACATATGCATACATTAATTCATATAACTTTACTTTCATTTTATTTAGTTCTCTTTTCATCATTTTATTGATTTGACTTTCATGGTTAATATTTTACGTGTGTTTGAGTTGTTTTGATCTTCCTTTTGTTTTTGTTTAATCCTTGTTCTCTATTCCTCTTATTGCTCCTTATTCACTCTCTCTTCCCCAACTAATAGCCACATTTTCCTTTTTTCCTCCATCTTTATTTTATGACTCTTAGGTATGTTTACACCTTCTTTTTTAATAGTCATCATCTGGTACCTATCTTCTGCTTATCCTATGTTTATTTTTTACATATTTCAAAATTTCTTTTGCCTTCCTACCCTAGTTTCTCTTCACCTAAGAAATGGTAATTCCACAATATGATAAAATTATAAAGTTTTATAATGTCTATGTAAGTACTACCTCATTCTTGTTGTGATCATTTATAGAGAGATGATGTAAACCTGCTGTTTAATGCCTAATCTAGTGCATGGTTGTTTGTTGTTAATTCTGATATTAAGTGCTGACCTCACAATTTCTTCACAGGTGGTGATTAGTGTTATAGATGCCAAAGTAGACACTGGACATTTATTTTAAGGATTGACATCAATTGTCAATTTTGTTGCAATTCCTGGTTCCTCCTTTCTCTAATAAGGGCTGGAAAGTGATTGGCACCTTTCAAGTTCATACAGTACAGATCCTGCTGTTGAGCAATACACACAGCTCTTCCAAGTAACAGCCAACCTCATTTCACACACAATCAAGCTTCATGAAAGCCTCAACAATAACTCAATACATAGAATAGAGGAGAGAAAAACCCCAAGCCAACAACCAGGCCCCAAGGAGAAACAATTAGATAAGGACCTCAGTGTCCACTCCTGGTCCTGTATTCATACATCAAGAACAGAGAAAAGTGCCAGAACAAAAAAGATAATTACACTAAAAAAAGACATAAGTATTTAAAAAAATGGAAATCCATCTCAATTGATGTGCAAGTCAAACATGTTTGAAACCACAAGGAAACAGGTTGAAAGTGAAACCATGGAAAAAATAGTCCGTGAAAATAGGGTCTGAAAATAATCAGGAGTAGCTATTCTCATATCTCTCAAAGCAGATTTAAAAACAAAAATTAAGCTGAAGAGAAAGAATAACACTACATGCTGGTAAAAGGAACAAACAAATAAGAATATATAACAATGGGAAATATATTATTTGCCAAATGTCAGTGCATTAAATTACATAAAAACTTCCTGACATTAAATCCCAGATACACCCCAATAAACTGATAAGCTCATTCATCAAAGTAGCAGGATATAAATTTACATTCATTTTATATATATATAAAACATTTCAACACTGATTCTATGGAGAAAGAACTCTGGACAATTATACCATTTAAAATAATCTAAAAAAAAACATTGAGAATTACTATAACCAGGGAGTTGAAATATTTCTACAATGAAAATTATAGGACACTGAAAAAAGAAATTAAAGAAGATATTACGCTTCCTCACTGCCCTCCAAATCCCGCTGCAGCCATTGCTGCAGCCATGATGCCGAAACGAAAGAAGCGGAATCAGCAACAGCAGCCACCACTGCCTGAACGGGAAGAGACTGGAGATGAGGAAGATGAGAGTTCCATAGAAGATGAGAGTCCCAGCCTTCTGGGCCCTCCCCGCGTGGCCAATGGAAAGCCTAGTGACCCCAAGTCAGCTCTTCACAGAGGTCCTCCAGGATCAAGGTGTCTGATGATTCCACCACTGCTGAGTCTCCCACCTCCTCCCCCGGGCAAAGGCCCAATCCAGGGAGGCCTCGGCCCCAGGTCTGGCCCATACGGTTGGGGTTGGTGGTGGGGTCAGCGCTGAACCCCCTTTTCTGGGGCCAGGCCATGGGGGGTCTCTCTAGGGAGAGCTTCCACAAAGAGCAGAGAAACCCTCGAAGGCTCAAAAGCTGGTCTCTTATCAAGAATACCTGCCCTCCTAAGGATGGCCCCCAGGTTATGGAAGACAAATCTGACTGCCCCGTCTGTCGACACTTTTCCAAAAAGGACCACTGTAGATATGAAAACCTCTGTGCCTTCTACCACCCAGACGTCAATGGACCTCCTCTGTGAGACTGTGCCTTCCCATCCAGGCTGGAAGGAGCCTTCTGTGACCCAGTGGCCATGTATTTCCCTGTGGCCCTGTGATGACTACAGTGAAGCTCTTACACCCAACGCCCTTGGTCAATGACATGTCCACTTCCATCCACCACCTCCCCGTTTTGGGGTCCAGAGTTGTGTTTCATCACTGGTGCGCAGTGCGCTCTGTTCTGATCCAGCCTCCAGAGACATGCCTTTGGGACCCCTTCTTGTTCCCTTCAACTGCCTCCTGGATCTTCTTCCCTTTCACCAAATGACTGCGGAACAGGAAACCTCTTTGGTGTGCTCTTTCTTGTGCATCATTCTATCTGTCTCCAGTACTGCCCTCAATTCCTGAGAGCTCTGGAGCGGTTTCCTACCCACTTTAGCTGCTTGTTTTAAGTCCTTTTTATGTGACATCCCAGTGTTTTCAGCTGCTAGAGAAACTTGCCAGGTTTTCTGACCTGAGGTCAATTTTTGGGTGACTGGTACAGAGTTGCTCCCTGAAAGGCAACTGCCCCTGCTTTTGGATTTTGTAGTTTCCCTGTCAGTAGCATGATCCCCACAGCTATGGTCTGTGATCACTGTGCTTTGTGAAACTGTGCATCACCCCATCAGTGTCTGTGGCATTTTTGTCATTTCCTAGCACTAGAATAAGTTTTTCTGCCAAAATGAGTGAGGCTCTTGGTGCCCTCTAGACTTTCCCCACATCCCAACTTGGGAGCATTGAGAAACTCCACAAGACTGCCTCCCTGGTCCTCCCCGTACTTCTCCTGGTGTTGATTATTCTTGGTCTGACACAGGCCAGTGATGTCTTGTAAAGCCTAAGATGGGCCTCCCTACCCAGCTCCTATTTAGACCATTTTAGTTAGACTATGTCATTATGAAGCTACCAGCCCTTTCATTTGAATTCTGTGAATCTCCACCTGGCCTATCTTTGGGTGGGACATGGGCAGTACTGTTGCTCTCTTCTGACACTCTTCCCTCACATCCCTGGCACTGGTTGTTTTCTGTGAAAAAGGTAGTGAACAGGTTCAGTTTTAAGCTGGCCTTGAGGAAATGGGTCAGGAGTTGTGTGGGCAAGAGTGAGGGAGGAGAGCCACTGGAGAACTGAGAATGAATTTTTTTTCTTTTTAACATTTTTTTAATATTAGTAATAAATGCAGTGGAAACCAAAAAAAAAAAAGAAGAAGAAGAAGTATATATTAGAAGATGGAAAGACCTTCCATGGTTTTGAATAGGCAGAATTAATATTGCCAAAACAAATATGTTACCATAAATGTTATACAGATTCTATGCAATTTCCATGAGAATGCCAATAACATTTTTCATGGTACTATAAATAACAATCATAAAATTGATTTGGAAGGATAGGAGATCCAGAGTACTCAAATCAATCTTGAGTAAGAAAAGAAATTCAGAAGGCATCAAAATACCTGATATTAAATTACACAACAGACATAATAGTAACAAAAAGACATGGTATTAGCATCAAAATAGACATGAATATCAAAGGGATAATATAGAAGACATAGAGAAAAAGCCACCTACTTACAGTCATCTGATTCTCAAAAAGGGTACAAAAATATATGTTGGATAAATGATATCCTTTTAAAAATGATGCTAGGAAGGTAGATATGCATATGTAGAAGAATATCTCTCACCTTGCACATAAGTCTAATCAAAGTGGATCAAAAGCTTCAGAATTAGACCAGAAAGTTTGCAGCTTCTAGAAAAACATGGGACCAACACTGCCTCATACTATTACAAGCATCGACTTTATTACAAAGACCCTTAATGCTCAATAAATATAACCAGCAATCAATAAATGAAATTAATGCCCTCAAATTAAAAAAAAATTCTGCCTGGATAAGTATAGGATTAAAAGCATGAAGAGAGAAACTCCAGAACAGAAGAAAACTTTTGCCAACTTCCCCTCTGACATGGGATTATTATTTAAAATAAATAAAGAACTCAAAAAAGTCAGCAACAGAAAACCAAATAACCCAATCAATAAATTGTAAACATAACAGATATCTCTTAGATGAAGACACACAACAATTCAATATTGAAAAAAAAAATTCAAAATCTCCAGCAATCAAGAAAATTCAAATTAAAACAACACTGACATTTTATCTCACTCTATTCAGAAAGGCAACTCTCAAGAATACAAATAGTACTAAATGCAAGTGATGATTTTTGAAAAAGTACACACATTTATTTTTTGTAGGACTCAAAACTTGTATGACTACTCTGAAATGCAATACAGAGATATTTAAAAAAATAGAAATTGAATCACCATATGACCAAGCTATCTTTTGGTAATTACCCAAAAAATCTAAAATCACCACACTCTACTTATACAGTCACATCGATGTTTATAGCAACACAATTTATAATAACCAAGGTATGGAATCAGTCCAGATGCCCATTAATAGACAAATGAATAGAGAAAAATGTGACACACACACACACACACACACACACACACACAATTTTTACTCTGCCATAAAAAGAATGATATTAGGCATTTGCTCATAAATAGATGGAACTAGAGAATGTCATGCTAAGCGAAATAAGCCAGACTCACAAATCCCAGGTTGTGGGCTGGGGTTGTAGCTAAGCGGCAAAGCTCTCACCTAGCAAGTGTAGGGTGTTGGATTTGATCCTTAGGACCACATAAAAACAAATAAATGAAATAAAGATATTGTATCCAACTACAACTAAAAAATACATATTAAAAAAAGAAAGAAAATCCAGGGTTGAGAGTTTTCTCTCATATGTGAATGTTATATCAAAATAAGGAGAAAAAGTAGGAGAGATTATATATCTCAAAGATAAATGGAAGATCCGTGTAGGAGAAGTGGGAGATAGAGTAAGAAATAAAAGGAAAGGAAGAAAATAATTAAAAGAAAAAATCATTAATTATTATCTGACCTACAACATTTCATCAAAATTTTAAAGACTGACTTTAATTGATACATCTGTAATGTAGTCATTTAATACTGTCTTTTTATGTGTATAATTAACTTTTTTATTTTACCTTATTATAAAATGTATCAAAACCTAGGATGTAGATCAGAAATTATGCAAATGCTAGAAATTTGGGATCAATACTTCAACATATTGGCTCAAGCATCAACTTTCTTAATAAGACTCCTAAATCTTAAGGAATAAAACCAAGAAAATATAAGTTGGATGGCATTAAGTTAAAATGCTTCTGCACTGCAGAGGATATGTTTAACAACTTAAGAAGAGACTCTATAAAGTAGAAAAAAGTCTTTGCCAGCTACTCATCTAACAAAGACTTAATTTTCATAATACATAAAGAAGAATTTAAATGACAAATGAAAACCTAACAAATACATTGTCAAATGATTAAATAGTAATTTCACAAAAGAAGAAATAGAATTGGTCAATAAATAATTGAAAAACAAATCAATGTTGTTAGCAATTGTGGGAATGTAAATCAAAGCTACATTGAAACTTCATATCACTTCAGTTAGAATGTTAATCATTAGGGCTAGAAATAACAAAATTTCCTGGCAAGGATGTGGGGAAAATATGAACTAATACATTATTGGTAGAATTGCAAAATTAGTATAACTGTTCTGCATTACAGTTTGAAGATTTTTAAAATTAAAAATGGAACTACCCTATGAACCTGATATACAATTTCATTGTGTTTATCCTAAAGAATTACAATCAGTACACTGCAGTGATACATGAATATCAACATTTTTAGCAGCACAATTCACAATTGCTTATGTTATGGAAACAGCTTATATATCCTTCAATCGATGATTGTATACAAAATATATAACATATACAAACAATGGAGTTTTAGCCATAAAAATATAAAATGATGTCATTTGCTAGTAAATGCATGGAACTTGAGAATAGCACCCTAAGTGAAATTAGCCCCACTCAGAATGTCAAAGGTAGATTGTTTCCTCTTATATATGGAAACTAGAAAGAGAAAAAGTGTAATAAAAAAAGAGATCTCGCAAAAATAGAAAGTATATAATTTAAGTAGAGAAAGAAGATGAAGAGGGAAGGAGTACTAGAAAAGAAAATCTATCCAGTTATTTCATTTATATGAATGAATATGCCAAAGTAAATCTCAATTTCATATTTAATTATAATGCACTGATTAAAATTAATAACAGGAGGGAGATTAGTAGAGTGAAGTGAGTATACCAGGGGGAGAAGGAGGGACTATAAAGGAAAGAGGTAGGGAATGACAGTGATCAAATTATGTTATGGGTAAAGCATACATTGGAAAAAAGAAAGCCTCTTCAACAAATAGTGCCGGGAATACTGGAAATAAATATGTAATAAAATAAAATTGGACCCCTAATCTCTCATCTGGCACAAAACTCTAATTGAATCAAGTACCAAGTCATTAGACAAGAAACACTGATCCTACTAGAAAAAAAAAGTAGGCCCAAATCTCCATCATGTCAGCTTAGAAACTGAATTCCTCAACAAGACTCAGAACGTGCAAAAAGTAAAATAAAGAATCAATGAGTGGGGTTGTATCAAACTAAGAAGCTTCTTCACAGCAAAGGAAACAATCAAGAATGTGAACAAAAAGCCTACAGAATAGCAGAAAATCTTTGCCACCTGCACGTCAGATAAAGCATTAATACCCAGGATATATAAAGAATTCCAAAAAGTGAACACACACACACACACACACACACACAAAGAAAAAACCCTCACAAACAAACCAATCAATAAATGGGCAAAGGAATGAACCCACAGACATTTCACAGAAGAAGAAATATGAATGGTCAACAAATACATGAAAAAAAAATGATTCAATGTCACTAGCAATTATAGAACTGCAAATTAAAACTAGTCAGAATGGCAAATATCAAGAATACAAGTAAAAATAAATGTTTGGTTAGAATGTAGGAATAAAGGACACTCATACATTGCTGGTGGGACTGCAAATTGGTGTAACCACTCTGGAGAGCAGTATGAAGATTTCTCAGAAAAGTTGGAATGGAACACCATTTGGCCCAGTTATCACACTTCTCTGCATATACCAATTTTTAAAAAAATCGTATATATATTTTTTGTTTCACCTATCTCCCTGGATTCTTTCTCACTTCTTTCATACTCACAGCCAACCTCTATTAATTCCTCTCCCACTCTTACTATATTTTTCCCTCTATCTTCTCTCCTTTCCCTTCATATACATCACAAATTACACTACTTATATTCCCTCATTGTTCATCATTGAATTGATAAAACCTTTTAGCACACATACTGTTTGTATTTAGACAATAATTGAACATATTGTTTTTATTTATTGCAAAAAAAACTGTAGATGCCCATAGGAGGTATTTGGTTTAAAGGCATATATTGTTTCCATTGAGTACTTTTAATATTAGTTTCCCCTTAAAGGTGAGGTACTTGAAGCCTTCAGGGACACTACAAGACTACAGGGTAGAAACTGTACTGCCCCAGATCCATACTGCTAGATGAGAAGACACATGAAACAACAACAACATGAATGAATGAAACAAGGGAATAAAGCACCATAAAAACTAAGATGTTTCAATAATAGAATACATATACAACACAGTAGAAGAAATGTCAAAGAAAGAATTTAGAAGATACATAGTTAGGCTGATATTTGAAATAAAGGATGGTATAGGAAAGAAAATAGAGGAAGCGAAATATCACTTCAGTAAAGGAGGCAGAGTCTATAAAAAGAAATTAAGCAGAAATCCTTGAAGTGAAGGAAACAATTAAAAAATTAAAAATTCAATCAGACTAGACCACATAGAAGACAGAACCTCAAGCAATTAAGACAAAATATATACCCTTGAAAATAAAGTTGACATCACAGAGAACATGGTAAGAAACCACGAATAGAATTTTCAAGAAATATAGAATAACAAGAAAAGACCAAATTTAAGATTTATTGGAAGAGATGGAGGCCTGGAGATACAAACAAAGGAATGCACAATTTTTGAGAGACATAATGTCAGAAAAATTAGCAAATCTAAAGAATGAATGGAAAATCAACTACAAGAGGTTTACAGGACCACAAATGTACAAAAGTACAGTAGAGCCACCCTAAGGCACATTATAATAATAATGACTAACATACAGAATAAGGATAGAATATTAAAGGTGTAGGAGAAAAAAATATCAAAGTAATATAGAAAAAAAAAACAATTCAGATTTCAGCTGATTTCTTAACCCAGATCCTAAACCCCAGGAGGTCCTGGAATAATATATATCAAGCTCTTAAAGAAAATGAATGCCAAGTGAGAATTTTATATCCAGAAAAATTAAGCTTCAGATCTGTAGATAAAATAAAAAGAAGAAGAAAACCAGAAAGGGGGGGGGGAGCTACACTAAAGAAAAGGTCAATCAAGGGAGAAACTAATTCAAAATCAAAATCAAAAATTAACCAAAATATCTGAGAGTACAACTCACATTTGTATTCTCAATAAAAAAACCCTGAATGTTAATGGTCTAAACTCATCAATGAAAAGAAATATATTGTCACATTGGATTAAAACAACAATATGCTGTCTTCCAGAGACTCAGATCCTAGGAAAAGACATCCATACACTAAAAGAGAAAGGTTGGGGAAAAAAATGTCACTTACATGGACTGTGATAACAAGCAGGGGTTTCCATCCTCAAATGAGACAAAGTGGACTTCAATCCAAAGTTAGTCAGAAGGAATAAAGAATATTTCATACTGCTTAAGGGAATCATATAGCAACTAAATATAACAATTGTAAATACTTATTCCCCAAACAATGGAGCATCTACATACATCAAACAAACCCTTCCCAATTTCAAGAATCAAATATAACACAACACAATGATGCTGGGTTACTTTAACATACCTCTATCACCACTGGCAAGACCTCCCAAACACAAACTACACTAAGAAACTATAGAGCTAAATACTACACTCAATTTTTAGACTTAATGGACATATATAAAGTATTTCACATCAATGAGTAAATACACCTTTTTCTCAGCATCACATGGACACTTCTCTAAAACACACCATATGCTATGCCACAAAGACACTCTCACCAAAAACAAAATAGAGATACTACACTGCATTCTATTGGATCATAATGAAATGAAATTTAAAATGAATGATAAAATAAAAAATATAAGCTACTTCAACACCTGGAAACTAAATAATATGTTATTGGATAAACAATGGATACAAGACGATATCAGGGAGATGATAAAAAAAAAATTCTTAGAGGTCAATGAGAACACTGATACAACATATCAAAATCTCTTGGACACTATAAAGGCAATGCTAAAAGGAAAGTTCATTGCACTGAGTTAATTCATTAAAAGAATAAAAAGTCGACACATAAATGACCTAACATTACATCTCAAAGCCCTAGAAAAAGAATAAAAAATCAACACCAAAAGTAGTAGAAGACAGGAAATAATTAAAATCAGAGTTGAAATCAATGAAATTGAAATAAAAGAAACAACTGAAAAAAATTACAAAATGACCAGTTGTTTTTTTAAAAAATAAATAAAATTGAAATTAGACCCTTAGATACACTAATGAAGAGAAGGAGAGGGAAAGATCAAATTGCTAAAATTCATGATGAAAAAGGAGATATCACAACAGACACTATTGAAATACAGAAGATAATTAGAAACTATTTTGAAATTGTTTACTCCAATAAAATAGAAAATCTCAAAGACATCTACCGATTTCTACAGACATATGATCTACTCAAACTGAATCAGAAAGACATACACAATTTAAATAGATAAATTTTATGCAATGAAATAGAAGATGCTATCAAAAGACTACCAACCAAGAAAAGCCTAGGACCAGTCGGATTCAGAGCTGAGTTCTACAAGATCTTCAAAGAAGAACTAATATCAATACTCCTCAAAGTATTCCATGAAATAGCCAAAGAGAAAACCCTTCCAAACTCCTTCTATGAGGCCAATATCACTCCAATTCCAAAACCAGACAAAGACACATGAAAGAAAGGAAAATTTAGACCAATATCTCTATGAACATAGATGTGAAAATTTTCAATAAAATTCTTGCAAATTGCATACAAACACATATTAAAAAGAAAGTGTGCCAGGATCAAGTGGGGTTAATCTCTTGGTTTTAAGGTTGGTTCAACATACAGATATCAATAAGCATAATACATCATATCAATAGACTTAACTACGAGAAGCGTATGATTATCTCAATAGAAACAGAAAAAAACATTTGACAAAATACAGCACCTCTTCATGTTAAAAACACTAGAAAATCTAAGGATACTAGGAACATAACTCAACATTGTAAAAGCTATCTTTGCTAAGCCCAAGCCAACATCATTACAAATGAAGAAAAATTTAAAACATTTTGTCTAAAAACTAGAACAAGAGAAGGATGGCCTCTTTCACCACTTCTAGTCAACATAGTACTTGAAACTCTAGCCAGAGCAAACAGATAAGATGAAAGAAATTAAAAGGATATGAATAGGAAAAGAAGAACTCAAACTATCACTATTTGCTGACAACATGATTCTATAGAAGATCAAAATATTTCCACCAGAAAACTTCTAGACCTAAAAAATGAATTCAGTAAAGTAGCAGGATATAAAATCAATACTCATAAATCAAATGGATTTTTATACATAAGCAATGAATCTACTGCAAGAGAAATTAGGAAAACTATCCCATTCACAGTAGCCTTGAAAAACTAAAATACTTGGGAATCAATCTAACAAGAGAGGTGAAAGAATCTACAATGAAATCTACCGAATGCTGAAGAAAGAAATTGAAGACCTTAAAAGACAGAATGATCTCCCAAACTCATGGATAGGTAGAATTAATATTGTCCAAATGGCCATAATACCAAAACTTTTATACAAATTTATTGCAATTTTTATTAAAATCCCAATGACATTCTTCATAGAACTAAAAAAAGCCATCATGAAATTCAGTTGGAAAAATAAGAGATCCAGAATAGCCAAAGCATTACTTATCAAGAAGAGTGATGCAGGGGGCACTACAGTACCAGAACTTAAACTATACTACCCAGGGATAGTAACAAAAACAGCATAGTATTGGCCCCAAAACTGACATGTAGAACAATGCTACAAAATAGAAGTCACAGAGACAAACACACATAAATACAGCTATCTCATACTAGACAAGGTGCCAAAAATATACATAGGAGAAAAGATAGCCTGTTCAACAAATGAGAAAACTGGAAATCCCTATGTAGCAAAATGAAATTAAACTTTTATTTCTTACCCTGCACAAAAATAAACACAAATTGGATCAAAGACTTAGGTACTAGAACAGAGACCTTATGCCTAATAAAAAAAAAAAAAGTCATGTCAGCTTAGGACTTGACTTCCTTAACAAGACTCCTAAAAGTAAAATTAAAAATGAATACATGGGATTGATTCAAACTAAAAAGTTTCTTCTCAGCAAAGTAAATAATAACATGAAGAGAGCCTACAGAATGGGGGAAAAATTCTTTACCATACACACCTCAGTTAGAGCATTAATCTCCAGGATATAGAAAGAAATCAAACATCTTAACACCAAAAATAAAAAATAAATAACCCTATCAGTAAATGGGCTAATGAACTGAATAGACACTTAACAGAAGAAATGTAATTGATCAACAAACATATGGAAAAATGTTCAACACTTCTAGCAATTAGAGACATGCAAATCAAAACTACTCTATGATTTCATCAGAATGAATAATTCCAATTAATACATTACAGCACCCAGGTTTGATGGTGCACACCTATAATACCATTGGCTCAGGAGCCTGAGGCAGCAGGATCAGAAGCTCAAAACCAGCCTCAGCAATGAAGAGAGGCCCTAAGCAACTTAGTGTGAGCTGTCTCAAAACAAACATATATATACATATATGTACGTATATATATATATATATATATATATATATATATATATATATATATGGGCTGGGGATGTGGTTTAGTAGTTAAGTGCCCTGGGGCACAATCCCAGGTACCAAAATAATAATAACCACAACAAAACAACAATAAATTACACCATTTTACATAATAAAAATTAAAACAGGGATGTGTAGGTGGTATAAAAAAGAATAAATATCAAGGAGAGAAAACGAGTGAAAAAAGGGGGTGAGGGATAAGAACAGTCACATGAATACTCTCAATTATCACATTAAAACTTTAAAGATAAAATTCATAAAATTGGATTAAGGAAGGTATTACCCAGTACTACTGCCTATTTGCCCAGTATTTGCATCTATGGTTCTTAAAAATTTTTATGATTCTTTTATTCCCCCTAGAACACTTGATGGGATTTTCACCTTCAATATTGAGCAACTACACAATGTTTCCCCATTCATTACTTTTTTTCAATTTATTTATTTATTTAATTAGGTATATATGATAGCAGAATGCATTTTGATTCATTGTACACAATCATAGCTATACTTTTAATTTCTCTGATTGTACACAATGTAGTGTTGCACCTTATGTGCAGTCATACATGTATCTAGGGTAATAATATCCATCTTATTCTACCATATTTCCTGCCATCATATCCCCTCCCCTCCCCTCCCACCTTTGTCCAATAAAAGTTTCTTTATTTTCTCATGCTACCCTCCTGCATTATGGATCAGCCTCCACTTATCAGAGAAAACATTTGCCCTTTGTTTTGGGGGGGATTGGCTTACTTCACTTACCATGATATTCTCCAACTCCATCCATTTACCTACAAATGCCATAATTTTATTCTCTTTTAATGCTGAGTAATATTCCATTGTATATATATACCACTGTTTCTCTATCCATTCATCTATTGTAAAGCATCTATCTGCATGCACAGTTTAGCTATTGTGGATTGAGCTGCTTTAAACATTGATGTGGCTGCATTACTATAGTATGCTGATTTTAAGTCCTTTGGGTTTAGACTGGGGAGTGGGATAACTGGGTCAAATGGTGGTTCCATTCCAAGTTTTCTAAGAAATCTTCCTCCTGCTTTCCAGAGTAGTTGCACCAATTTGCAATTGCATCAGCAATGAATGAGTGTGCCTTTCCCCCCCACATCCTCACCAACATTTATTGTTGTTTGTGTTTTTGATAAATGCCATTCTGACTGGCATAAAATGAAATTTTAGAGTAATTTTGCTTTGCATTTCTCTAATTACTGAATATGTTGAACATTTTTCATATATTTGTTGATTGATTGTATATCTTCTTCTGAGAAGAGTCTGTTCAGCTCTTTAGCCCATTTATTGTTTTGTTTTGTTTTGGTGTTAATTTTTTTGAGTTCTTTACATATCCTGGAGATTAGTGCTCTATTTGAGGTGTGTGTAGCAAAATTTTTCTCCCAAAATTTAGGCTCTCACTTCACCTCATTGACTGTTTCTTTTTGGTTTTATTTCTTGTGCTTTAGGTGTGTTGTTAAGGAAGTCAGGGCCTACTTTTTCTTCCATTAGGCACAGGGTCTGTGGTCTAATTCCTAGGTCTTTGATCCATTTTGAGTTGAGTTTCAAGCATGATGAGAGACAGGGTGTTTGTTTCATTTTGCTGCATATGGATTTGCAGTTGTTCCAGCTCCATTTGTTGATCCCCATTCATTATTATGTTGGGTATGGGTTTTTCATATATAGCCATTCATAAATTGAGATAAAATACTTCTGTGGTAGTGTCTTCTGGTAATTAATCATGAAATGATGTTGAATTTAGTTGGAGGCATTTTCTGCTATTGAGATGATAATATGATTTTGTTCTTGATTCTATTTATGTGCTGGTTTTTATTTTTTGATTTGCATATGTTATACCATTCTTGTATCTTTAGGATTAAACCAAACTTGATCATGGTATATAGGTTTTCAATTCTGCTGCAGAATTCTGTTTTCACGTATTTTCTTGGAAATCTCTGCTGATCTGTTCATCAGATATTGTTTTCTACTTTTATTTTCTTTCTTTTTGTTGTGTCTGTAGCTGATTTTGGTAATGGGATGCTAGGCTTTGTAAAATGAGTTTGAAAACAGTTTTCCATTTTTATTACATGGAATAACTTGAGGAGCACTGGTATTTGTTTTTTAAAGCTCTGGTAAAACTGAGATGTAAATCCATCTGGTTCTGGACTTCTGTTTGTCAGGTGGCTATTTATAACTACTTTGATCCCATTGCTTGTATTGGACCTGCTTGTTCTTTGAATATCTTTGGTTCTGTTTAATTAAATTACATGTGTGTAGGAATGTGTCCATTTCTTGTAGATTTTTCATTTTTTTAAATAAAAGTTTTCAAAATTGTAACTAATAATTATTTGGTTTTCAGTGGTACCTATAGTAACATATGTACTTTCTTTTCATTGTACTTATTTGACTCTTCCCTCTCTTTTGGTCACTTTGGTTAAATTTTCATCATCTTATTTCTATTTTCAAAGACCAAACTGATTCTTGCAATGATCTATCGTATTGTAATTGTACTCTCTAAACGATTAATTTAACTTCTGATTTTTATTATTTCTCTCAATATTCTGGCTTTGTTCATGCTTTTTTCTAAGACCTTGGGTTGCATTATAGTATATTATTTAAGATCATTCGAGGTTTTATAAATACTAACTCCAGGTTTTCAATCTAGGTACTCAAAGCTATAAACTTCCTTCTTAGAAAAGGCCTTGCTCTATCCTATATATTCTGTTCTGTTGTATATCCATTGACAATTATTTTTTCAGAATTTTTAAGTTCTCACAATCTGTGCAACCACAATTGATCACATAAAGTTGTATTTTTCAAACTCCATGTGCTTGTATAATTTTCTGTTGAGTTAATTTCTGGGTTCATTCCATTATGATACAATAAAATGCAAAAAGTCACATTTTTGTATTTGGTAATAAGCATATATTTTATGGTGTAAAATATGATGTATTTTTCAGAAAGTTCTATAAGATTCTGAAAAGAACATATATATTCTGTTGTCTGTGGTAATATTCTGTAGATATCTGTAAAGTGCATTTATTATATAGGGTGGATTAATTATAACAATTCTTTGTTTGGGTATGAATGAAAAATGTATTTCTTTTAATAATAAACTATTTCTTATTGATTTAAAAATAAATGACAGTGAAATGAATTACAATTCTTATTACATGTGTTCAGTACAATTTTTCATGTCTCTGGTTGTATATAATGTATGTTAATACCAATTTGTGTCTTCATACATGTACTTTGAATGATGATGTCTATCACATTCCACCATCCTTACTAATCCCCTGACCTCTCCCTTTCCTTTCCACTGCTCTGCTCTATCTACAGTTCATCAATTCCTCTCATGCACCCCCCACCCCACTATGATTCAGCCTCCTTATATCAGATAAAACATTCAGCATTTGCTTTTTGGGGGACTGGCTAACTTCACTTAGCATTATCTTCTCCAATGCCATCCATTTACCTCCAAATGCCATGATTTTATTCTCTTTTATTGCTGAGTAAAATTTCATTGTGTATATAGGACGCTTTTTTTAATCCATTCATCCACTGAAGGGCATTTGGTTGGCTCCACAGTTTAGCTATTGTGAATTGTGCTGCTAGAAAACATTGATGTGGCTATGTCCCTGCAGTATGCTGTTTTTAAATGTTTGGGGTATAAACTGAGGAGAGTGATAGCTGGAAAACTGGTTCCTTTTCCAGTTTTCCAAGGAATCTCCATACTACTTTACATATTGGCTGCGCCTATTTACAGTCCCACCAACAATGTATGAGTGTACCTTTTTGCCAATATCCTCACCAACACTTATTGTTGTTTGTCTTCGTAATACCTGCCATTCTGACTAGAATGAGATAATATCTTATTAGTTTTGATTTGCATTTCTCTAATTGCTAGAGATGATGAACATTTTTTCATATGTTTGTGGATTGATTATATATCCTATTCTGAGAAGTGTCTGTTCAGGTCCTTGGCCCATTTGTTGATTGGGTTATTTCTTTTATTGGTGCTTAGCTTTTTGAGCTCTTTATATACCCTAGAGGTCAGTGCTCTATCTGATGTGTGAGGGGTAAAAATTTGTTCCCAGGATGTAGGGTCTCTGTTCACCTCACAGATTGTTTCTTTTGCTGAGAATAAACTTTTTAGTTTGATTCCATCCCATTTAATGATTCTTGGTTTTATTTCTTGCGCTATAGAAGTCCTATAAAAAAAGGTTGGGCCCTAATCCCACATGATGAAGATTAGGTCCTACTTTTTCTTCTAGTAGACGCAGAGTTTCTGGTTTAATTCCTAGCTCCTTGATCCACTGTAGGATCAACTTTGAGTTGAGTTTTGTGCATGGTGATAGAAATGGATTTAATTTCATTTTGTTGCATGTGGATTTCCAGTTTTCCCAGCACTATTTGTTGAAGACGCCGTCTTTTCTCCAGTGCATGTTTTTGGCACCTTTTACTAATATAAGATAATTGTAGTTTTGAGGGTTAGACTCTGTGTTTTCTATTGTGTACCATTGGTCTACCAGTCTGTTTGGGTGCCAATATAATGCTGTTTTGTTACTATTGCTCTTTAGTATAGTTTAAGGTCTGGTATATTGATGCCACCTGCTTCACACTTCCTGCTAAGGATTGCTTTAGCTATTCTGGGTCTCTTACTTTTCCAGATGAACTTCATGATTGCTTTTTCTATTTCTATGAGAAATGTCATTGGGATTTTTATTGGAATTGCATTGGAATTGGAATTTTATTGGAATTGAATCTGTATAGTGCTTTTGGTAGTGTGGTCATTTTGATAATATTAATTCTGCCGATCCAAGAGCAAGGCAGATCTTTCCGTCTTCTAAGGTATTTTTTTGATTTCTTTCTTTAGGGTTCTGTAGTTGTCATTGTATAGATCTTTCACCTCTTTCATAAAGTTGATTTCCAGGTATCTTTTTTTTTGAGGTTATTGTTAATGGGGCAGTTTTCCTCATTTTTTCTCAGAGGATTTGTCACTGATATACAGAAATGCTTTTGATTTATGGGTGCTGATTTTATATCCTGCTACTTTGCTGAATTCACTTACTAGTTCTAGAAGTTTTCAGGTGGAGCTTTTTTGTCTTCTAGGTATAGAATCATATCATCAGCAGATAGTACTAATTTAAGTTATTTTTCTACACATATGACTTTGATTTCTTTTGTCTGTCTAATTGATCTGGCCAGCATTTCAAGAACTATGTTGGATAGAAGTGGCGAAAGAGGGCATCCCTATCTTGTTCCAGTTTTTAGAGGGAAAGCCTTCAATTTTTCTCCATTTAGAATGATGTTGGCCTGAGGTTTAGCGTATATAACTTTTATGATGTTGAGATATGTTCCTGTAACCCCTAGTTTTTCTAGTGTTTTGAACATGAAAGGGTGATGTATTTTGTTTTTCTCCATCTATTGAAATGATCATATGATTCTTATCTTTGAGTCTATTGATGTGATGAATTACATTTGTTGATTTCTGTTTGTTTAGCCAAACTTGCATCCATGAGATGAATCCCACTTGATCGTGGTGCACAATCTTTTTGATATGTTTTTGTGTTTGATTTGCCAGAATTTCATTGAGAATTTTTGCATCTTTGTTCATTAGAGATATTGGTTTGAAGTTTTCTTTCTTTGATGTGTCTTTGCCTGGTTTTGGAATCAGGGTAATATTGGCATCATAGAATGAGTTTGGAAGTGCTCCCTCTTTCTCTATTTTCTGAAATAAATTGTAGAGGATTTGGTATTTCTTCTTCTTTAAAGGCCCTGTAGAACTCAGCTGTGTAAGTATCCAGTCCTGGGCTTTTCTTGGTTTGTAAGCTTCTGATGGTGTCTTCCATTTCATCACTTGATATTGGTCTGTTTAAATTGTCTATATCTTCCTGATTCAATCTGGGCAAATCATGACTTAAGAAATTTGTCGATGCCTATAATGTCTTATATTTTATTGGAATATAAGTTTTCAAAATAATTTCTAATTATCCTCTGTATTTCTGTAGTGTCTTTTGTGGTATTATGTTTTTCATCATGTACACTGGTAATTTGAGTTTGTCTCTCTCTCCTTCTCTTCATTAGAGTAACTAAGGGTCTGTCAATTTTGTTTATTTTTTCAAAGAACAACTTTTTGTTTTTTCAATTGTTTCTTTTGTTTTGATTTCATTGATTTTAGCTCTGATTTTAATTATTTCTTGCCTTCTATTGCTTTTGCTGCTGCTTTCTTCTTCTTTTTCTAGGGCTTTGAGATGTAGTGTCAGGTCATTTATTTGTTGAGATTTTTCTTTTAAGGAATGAACTCCATGCAGTGAATTTTCCTCTTAGTACTGCTTTCATAGTGTCCCAGAGATTTTGATATGTTGGGTCTATGTTCTCATTTACCTCTAAGAATTTTTTATTCTCCTCCTTGATATCTTCTGTAACCCATTGTTCTTTCAGTGGCATATTGTTTTAGTCTCCAGGTGATGGAGAAATTTTTATTTTTTATTTTGTTGTTCATTTCCAATTTCATTCCATTATGATCTGATAAAATGCATGGTAGTATCTCTACATTTTGGTATTTTCTAAGAATTGCTTTGTGGCCTATCATATGGTCTATTTTAGAGAAGGATCCTGGTGCTGCTGAGAAGAAAGTGTATCCACTTGATGCAGGTTGAGTTATTCTATATATGTCAGTTAAGTCTTTTATTGATTGTATTATTGAGTTCTATAGTTTCTTTATTCAACTCTTGTTTTGAAGATCTATCCAGTGGTGAGAGAGGCATGTTAAAGTCACCCAAGATTATTGTATTGTGGTCAATTTGACTCTAAACATGAGAAGAATTTGTTTGATGAACATAGCTGCATCATTGTTTTGGGCATATATATTTATGATTGTTATGTCTACTTGGTGTATGATTCCCTTGAGTAGTATGTAATGTCCATCTTTATCCCTTTTGATTAACTTTGGCTTGAAGTCTACTTTATTTGATACAAGGATGCAAACCCCCACTTGCTTCTGCAGTCCATTTGAGTGGTATGATTTTTCCCAACCTTTCACCTTCAGTCTTTGTATGTCTTTTCCTATCAGACGAGTCTCCTGGAGGCAGTATATAGTTGGGTCTTTCTTTTTTAATCCAGTCTGCTAGCCTGTGTCTTTTGATTGGTGAGTGAGTTTAAGCTGTTAACATTCAGGGTTATTATTGAGACATGGTTTGTATTTCCAGCCATATTTGTTTATTTTTGTTATTTTAACTTGACTTGATTTTCTTCTTTGATTAATTTTTTCCTCTAGGGTACTACCTCCCTCTGCTGATTTTTCTTGTTGCTTTCCATTTTTCTTCATGCAATATTTTGGCAAGGATGTTTTGTAGTGCCAGTTTTCTAGCTATAAATTATTTTAACTTTTGTTTATCATGGAAGATTTTTATTTCATCGTCAAATCTAAAGCTTAACTTTGCTGTATACAAGGTTCTTGGTTGACACCCATTTTCTTTCAGAGCTTGATATATGTTGTTCCAGGATCTTCTAGCTTTAAGGGTCTGTGTTGAAAAATCTGCTGTTCAGGGGATTAGCAAGGGTGGTGGAATGTGATGGACATCATTATTCAAAGTAAGAAGACTTGAATTGGGTGTCAACATCCTTTATATATAAACCAATATGAAAAATGGTGGTATATATGTGTAATAAGAATTGTAATGCAACAAAACAAAACAATTAAAACTTTTAATTTGGTTTATTGTCTCTTTCATTTCAATGATTTCTGTTTGGTGTTTTTAGAACCTCTGTCTCCCTGTTGAGGTGATCTTTTGCTTCTTGAATTTGTTTCTTTTTTTTATTGGTTGTTCAAAACGTTACAAAGCTCACGATATCTCATCTTTCATACATTTGACTCAAGTGGGTTTTGAACTCCCATTTTTACCCCAAATACAAATTGCAGAATCACATCGGGTACACACTCAAATATCATGCTTCTTGAATTTGTTTATGTAGCTCCTTGTCAAAGTGATCTTTCACTGCTTGTATTTGCTCTCTTATGTCTTCCTTGATTTCACAGAACATTTTAACCATGTATATCCAGAACTCTTTCTCTGTCTTTTTTCTGCTATGGCTGCCAATGATTCTAGTGATGTGGTGTCTTGATTTGTTTGTGGTCATTTCTTCCCTTGTGTTTTTATGTTGCTCATGTAAGATCTTCCTTTCCAGCTCTGTGAGTCTGGAGTGTTGTTACTCTAGAGGTTTTTAGTTCTCTTGTAGGGTTCCAAGATCTCTCCTTTGTGGGGAAGGACAATATGAATTAATCCCAATATATCACATATGAGCAATTTGTTGGTATTAAGACATTTACAGTTGAGTCTCAATGTAAAGAAATGTTGGATTCAATTACTATCTAAAATATAATCAGCAATTTTGTAAAAAGGTTTACAGTTTCTGATGTTGGACAATGAACTGGGGTGGGGAGTAGGACAATATGCTGAGGTGGAAAGATGTCAGCATATAGAGTTATTATATCTTAGGAAATGTGAAAGATAAATCTAATAAAGAGTGTTAGTAGCAACAGAATAGACAGGAAGTAATTTAGGGTATACAAATTTGTGGGATGACAGTAGAGTACAAAAAACAAACACATTTATGTGTTTAGAGAAATACAGGATGTTAAAATAGTAAAATTTAGAGGGGGAAAAGAAAAATAAAAGAGAAAAAACTAAAGAGGGCATATACAACACCTCAATCTTATATTATTCAGATGACTCAGTCCTCAAAATACTATTTCATGCAAAGTTCTTGGTTTCACATATGTTGGGTATGTGAGGGCCAGAGAATAGAGGCATAGAAGAGATAGTGGAAAAAAAATACTCGAAAGAAGAAACCAGGGTTGTTGGTAGATTTAGAGTTCTGTTTCTTTTCTGTTTCTCTTCTCTTCCAATAGGTGGGGCTGTCTGTTTTAATCTGGTGTCTCTGGCCTCAGGATGGTGTAGGTTACCAGGGTGGGAGGACTGATCCAGGTGTAGGGCATCTGGAAGTGAGGAGTGCCACCCTCCAGTCTCTAGGGAGGCTGCACTTCATGGGTATCTTTTCGGGACCGCTTGAGCTCCCTATATTGTCTCCCTCTCTTGCCTGGAGATTTCCCAGCTCCTGGTCTCTCTGTTAGGGTCCAAACTTTAGTCCCATCCCCTCTCTCCCACTTAGCAGTTCCCACTTGCTGGACCTCTCACAGCCAGGCTCACACCAGGTGAGCGGCGCCCTGGTTGCACTGCACACCTGCCCAACTGGGAGCTATTTTTGTGTTGATTGGTCACTGTGCCGAGGCCTATGGGGGTGCAGGGAGCTTGACACCTGGAATCTGGCCAAATGGCGATTCGATCTGAGAGCTAAGAGCTTTCCCCACCCAAATATGGCGAGAAAGGTTATCCAAACTGAAGTCAGTCTACTTCCAGCGCCAGGGAGACTGGTGGGCTTGGGGGAGCCAGGTGATAGCGTTTTGTGCTGTGCTTAGGTGGTTGCCAGGTGACCTGCACATGAGTGGACACAGTCTGGAGTTCTACAGAGGTGCTGACAGATGATTCTTCAAAGCCACTTGAGAGCCATGCTTGAGCTAGAACTCATGGCTTTGGGTTTTGGGCGCTGGGGTTCCAGAGTCCTGCTTGAACTCTGAGGCTCTGAGTCC
Organism: Marmota monax; assembly: GCF_021218885.2. Taxonomy (NCBI): domain Eukaryota; kingdom Metazoa; phylum Chordata; class Mammalia; order Rodentia; family Sciuridae; genus Marmota; species Marmota monax. Next base: position 13,460 of record NW_026692995.1, on the reverse strand, counting down.
TATGTGGGGGTCACATTGCTGGTAATTTCTGAGGAAATCAGCTGTATTGTGGTCCTCTTACACTCTCTGAGATGCAGTATTCTGACTAGGTGAGACCTGGGTCACGGAGCAACACAGATGGTTGCCTGCCTCTGGCCTGCCATCTTGAGATCCAGGAAAAATGTATTTCTGACATAAGGTATGAAAGTCACCAAAAATTATAGTTTTGGGGCCTATCTAATCCCTTTAAGTCCAGTAGACTTAGGTTTATCAAATTAGATACTCTGGTTTTTGTTGCATATATATTAACAATTGCTATGTTAGCTTGATGAATTATTACCTTTAAAATGGAACCATCAAGTTCTTTGTTCTGATTTTGTCTTGAATTATATATTGTCAGATATGACTAGAGCTATGCCTGATTGATTTTTCATTTTCACTGCTTGAAATATCATTTTCCATCATTTCATTTTAAATCACTGTATATATTTGCCAAATAAAATATCTATCATGTGAGTTTTGGTGAGACAGAACATCATGGAGGAACTGTATAACAGAGGAAATTAGATCAGGACTTTACATAATGAAGGGGGGGGAGAGAGAGAGAGAGAAAGAGAGAGAGAGAGAGAGAGAGAGAGAGAGAGAGAGAGAGAGAGAGAGAGAACTTGCTTGATCATAGACAAAATATACTGCAAAGAAATGCTCCAATGACCATGCTTTTTCAGATACACACTACTTAGATAAATACAGTTACTGCCCAGTAAACCCTAATGACAGATTAATGCACTGCTTAGGTTAAGGCTCTCACAAGCCAGTCATTTCACCTCTAACATTTGTTGCATTGATTCACACATGACCTTTGGGGCAACACCTCATACCTATATTATATCACATATTTTTGTCTCATCTGACCAATTTTAGCTTGAAGTCTATGTGGTCAGATATGAGTATACCTAAAACAATTTGCTTTTCCATTCACTTTTTCTTCAAGTAACATCTTGAATCATTTCATTCTCTGTATTTTTACAGTTTTGATGTTGAGGTGAATTTCTTCCAGGTGGCAGAATGAAGGTTTTTTGTTTTTTAATCAGTCCAACAATCTGCTCCATTTAATTGTAAAATACAGACCTTTGACATTCAGGGATATTATTGAAAAGTATATAATAATTCCTGTTATTTTGTTGTTTTGTTTTTGGATCTTGCAAACAATCCATATACATGTCTGTCTTCACCATTTGTCTTGGCATTTTCCTGGTTTACTGAATTAATTATGTTTGATTCTTTCCTAGTTCTCATGTTATCTAGTCTTCTAGTGAGGGGATTGTATTTATCTTGTTACTCTTCTCGATGTAGAAATGCTTAAAGTGTCTTCTGTAACATTGGCTTAGTGGTCATGTATTCATTTTGTTTATGCTTATTTAGGAAGGGCTTCATTTCTCCTCTCATTCCAAATGATAACTGATTCATTTAGAACTCCAAATTGATAGCTTTTTATTTCCTTCCAGTACTTGAAATATGACATTCCACATCCTCCTGGCCTTTAGAGTTTCTGCTAGGTAATTGCTGTGATTATGTTGGGTTTCACTTGATGCATCCCTTTTGTAGGTTTCAATATTCTTTCTTTCTGTTCTTTGGGGAAAATAACAATAATTTGATGTGGATAGGGGAGCATCTGCTCACATCTATTTGAGGAACAAAATGCCTCTTGTACCTCAGTGTCCATCTCATTCCCAAAGTGTGAGAGATTTTCTGTATATATTTCAATAAATAGATTTTCTATGCATTTAGCCTGCATATGTCGTATACAGTTTTGACCAATTATTTTCAAATGCACTCTTAAATGTTCTGAATATTTTTAATTGCAATCTAATGTAACAGTTTATCAACCACTTATTTGATCCCTGATAGTCTTTCTTCTGTTTGATCTACTCTATTGATGAATCCTTAAAGTGAGTTTCTTAAAATTTGATTTATTGTGCTTGGTAATCCAAGATTTCTGATTGGCTCTTTTCCAGAATCTCTATATCTTTATTGAGATTCTCTTTTATATCCTACATTACATTCCTTAAATTAATTAATTTATTTTTGTATCTTCTTTGATCGTATTTAGCATCATTTTTTTTTCAATTATTTGTCTGACATTTCTTCCACCTCAGTATCTTTAAAATCAGTAACTAGAGAGAGATGAGCTTTTGAAGGAGTCACATTGCCTTGTTTTTCACATTCCTTTTATTTCTATGTTGAGATGTATGCACATTTCAGGATGCCACCTCTTCTACTTTACATGAGAGATATTTTAGAAAATAACCTTCTCTTGATGATGTGCCCTGGGGTATTTACTTGTTATGTAGGATTGAGACTAATTCCAAATGGAATTAGCAGCACAGTTTTTCTGTTACTTCTCTCACAGTCACTGGCATATTTTGACACAATGCCAGAAGGATACATTTTCACTTTCTCTGTAAGCCTCACAACAGTGGGGACCTTCTGCTAGTTCAGGCAGATGTGTTACGGAGAGCAGATAATATGAGATGCAAACTCTGTGGTCACTACTCAGGTCGTGTCAAGAATATGCTGACTTCAGGGTTACAGGTTATGGGAGCAATTGATGCTGAGGTTTGTCATAGGTAGCACTGCATTTGTAACAAGAGACTCCTGTTATTTCTCAGTGCTGAGAAAAGCTATTAGGGTGAGCATCCTGGATTGGGACTTCACCCTCCCCTGGCTTTATTTACTTGGTACAAAGTCATTGGCTGGGGCCTTTTTTAAATCCCCTGTCCTGAAAGTTGAACTATCCACCAAGGTTCAAGTGGAATTTGATCATGGTTGGATTAAGGAGGAATTTCCCTCAAATTTGTGGTGTGTTTCACTGAGAAGCAAAGCACAAACCCAGCATGCTTCAGGTTCCAGGCTTGATCCACAGCTGCACTCAAAAGGAGAAAAGCAAAACAAAACAAACAAACAAAAAACCAAAACACTGAAAACATCAAAACGAACTAGATATAGAAATAAAGTGAGAAGTTGACCAAACATCACCACAGTCATGGCACCAAAGTAGCCAAAAACAAAACAAAACAAAAATGGGCCAAAACAGAATAAGTGAACAATTAAGAAGAGTTAAGATAATAAGGAGAAAACTGAGATAGAAAAGAAAAAAAGAGTTCTTTAAAAATACTAAATTTAAGAAAAAAGTAAGGCGAATTAATGAAAAATAAAATGTAAAAAAGATAGCATAGACAGAGGGGGAAAAGAATAGAAAGAAAAGAAGAACAAGTTAAAAAAAAATTCCTCCAAGCTGAGATACCTGTCTTAAAGATGCTTCTTTCCAAGTGTGATCACACGTGTTCCAGAGGTCCACAGTCTGTGCACCTGGTGACATGGTCAATTCCTGAGCTGAAGAAAGCCCTTCTCATCAGCCAATTTTTGGCTGTATGTGGGCTGCACTAACTGGGCCTATATTCATCCCAGCTGACTGCAGCCTGAATGCTTAGGGGCAAGGCAGATATCTAACCTGCATCAAATATCTAGGGTGCCTCGGTCTCAGTACCCTCAAACTGGCTCCCCCATGACATCACAAGCGACTGATCTTACTCTTTGCTACAGAGGATGGAGCCATCCACCTTTGTGTCCTCTACTCGCTATCTCAGCCTGCTCTCTCCAATGCTCAAACTATACCACAGGCCCATGTGTCTCTCAACCCTCCAGCCACAGCAGTCTGGTGTTGCAGTTTCTCACACAGTTAAACTAACAGGATGTCCACAGGAACCCTGAGTTGTGATTGCCCTGATATTTCTGCTCCCCAGAGTAGTCTGATCCATAATAAGAGGACTCTTCTCACAGATGGCTATTGGTTATACAACTCTGAGAATTTTGCTGAGCTATATGTTGACTTTCTTCCCTAAAGTTAGCTTGCTGTGCAGTAGGAGACACCCTCAGATCAAATACTTGAACTGGTTTTAAAGTTTGTGTGAAGTGTGGATCTGTCCTGCATTTAGGGTTTCCAGTACATTGTTATTGTCCAGGTTGTATGCACTCTCAGGCTTATGTTATGCTTCTGGTGTCTGGTTTTCATCCCTTTGCTGGGGAACCCCGTTGTTGAGACTTGCATCATGCTTTCCTCTGCATTGCCTTTCTGAATCTTTGAGCTGTTAAGATTTCCCTTCACTTCTTTATTGGTTCTCAGAGCTTTCCCTCCCTTTCTCTCCTTGATATATACTCTGTACTTTGTTGTCTGACTCCTTTCATTCACAGATTCACATAAAGGGAACTTCTATTTCTCCATATACGCTTCCTTGATCCTGGACTATTTGAATCTTCAGAAGCTAGCAAACTTTGGCTCTAGCTATGCATCCGCTGTCAGAGAAACACAGGGGTGAGGGACACAGTGAGCAAGAATTGCACCTTTATGCTGTCCACACCTCCAATTTTCCTCTTATATGTGGATTCAGAAATAACCAGTCAAGGATCATTCAGGTTGTCAGTGGGAGGATGCAACGCTTAATTATTCCCATCCAGCCCGTGACACTTGAGGAACTCTCAAATCTCCCTTTCCTCTGCATGGAGAGGCAACTAAAGCCATGCAGCCTTCCCTGAGAAAATGCATATTGGATGTGTGCATTTCCACCAAACCTGGTTCTAAGCAATTTATAGGAAGAGACAATGGCTTATTGGACTTCTAGTGAGGACAGCTATCCGGGGGCAGGCATAAAGGAATGCTCCTGAAGATTAGTGGAAGAATTTCTGATTTTATATTTGTGTCTCTCCACTGCCAGAGTGACAGGATAGTCACAATGGGCTGCAGGCATAATCAGCATTTGAAGGATAAATGTATACATGATCTATGTGTTGGCTGTTCCAGGAAGGAACCTTAAAGGATTAACAACTATTAAAATAGTTTGGCTTTGGTCTATGTCATGATATCTCTCAAATATCGGCCCAGCAAAAGAAAAATATCTTTTCCAATTAAAGTGTACCTTCCTCTCAATACATGTTGCCACTTCAATCACTAATCATTGAATTATTTGCCAGGGGGGAATGGAAAACCCATATGCTCTTTTGTCCCATCAAATTTGTCAATTTTTCACCATTAACCAAAATGAGACAGGTTCAGTGAAAACACTCCAATTGCCTATAGAGTTAGGTCTATACACTTTGAAGCCCGACATGGGAAGCTATGGCTAGCATGGTTTTTAAATAAAATTCAAGGATCTTCTCTCCCTGTTTAGTTCAGGTGCAAGTACCAGGAGACCACAGCAGCATTTAGGGAATACAAGAGTTCATTCCTGAGGAGAATATTTGGTAATCATACTTATGGAGAAAGAGGCAATCTCACCACACAGCAAGGCTCTCCTAGCAGGTGGAGCAGGCTACCCTTGGGTAGGATAAAAATGCAGCCCTCAAAGGCCCTCTGCTCTAAGCAGGAAACAACTGTTTGTGCCAGGGCCTGGGTTGTGTGGCAAGCTCAGTATAGGCCATGGAATTCTGGGCCCAACAAGAATTCTAAGGAGTCAACTACAAGTCCTGAAATGGCTTAAAAAATTGCTTTACTCTTTATTTACCAGAGAAGCGAACAGGGTGGTAGATAATCTTCCTTTTGTAAGCAACTGGGTAGGGCACCGACTGTTTGAGCAAACTAAAAAGAGAAGCAACTCCTCTAACCCCATGAAGGCTATGAAGCCAGTCATCAACCTAGGGCCTCTCAGCTCCAAATTCACCCTTCAGTGTATGTTCTCTGATAAAGAAGGGATTCTTTAAGCATCTCTACTTCAAAGTAACACCAAAGAGCAGTATGCTATGCTTTCTTAGTAGAGGGCACTGGTGGGATACTGAAAGAGAAACTAACTGGCCCTCCTACGATTTATAAATGGCTTTCACAGTTGTGGATTTGAGAATATTTTTGGTGGTCTGTCACAGACATGGGCCCTCAGCAGTTGTGTGGATCTGATTTGGTCTGTTGATCAGTTTCTTGTGGCTTTCTTGGTAAGATCATCCTGTGTTTCAAGTCACCTGTCCACAGTTTCTCTCTACATATTTACCTCCTCCCACATACTCAGCTTTATGCAGTCCTTCCATCACTGCAGCACTCCTGATACCAAGATCCCGGTCCCACCTCCACCCCCGGCCCCCACCTCCACCAAATTGTAGCCACTATCCACAGGGCATTTTTACTCCAGGCTTCTCACTGAGCCAGGACTCCTCACTCCTACTGCACATCCCCATATACGTGTCACCAGCTATGCACCATCCCCATACTACAATGCTCTGGGGAGTTGCTCTGTGACTATACACCAATTCGGTTTCTGTACTCCACCTCTGGCACTGGCAAAACAGAGGAATTCTCCACCATCCAGCAGATTCTTTTCCAATCAAGTGTGAACTCCAGTCTCGGGGAGTTGCCCACATTCTGAGATTGTCTTTCTTATGGAGCCCCTGCTTCCATCTTTTGTTAAAACTTATATGACAGTTTTATAGCTCTTTTTTTGTTGTATTAGACTTCCTTGGTCCAGACTGTATGCTTTCTATGTCGTGATTGGATCCAGATTGCTACAGAACACAACATCTATAGCAAATATCATTCTTAACAACGAGTTAATAACTTTTCTATGTTCATATATGAATGCACAACCAGTATAACTTCACATCATGTAAACAACCTCAAGAATGGGAAGCTATACTCCATGTATGCATGATATGTCAAAATGCATTCTACTGTCATGTAAAACTAAAAGAACAAATAAAAAAGGAAAGCCTATCATATATTTCTAAGCAACACATTTTAATAAGTGAAATTGACAAAATTATGCTATGTACATATATGACTACATCACACTGAAGTTCGCCTTTATGTAAGTCTATAAAACACAAATCAAAAAAAAAATCTACAAATAAACAGAAGGAAGACCAGGAGAGTAGAGGAGAGGAACAGGGGAAGGAGAAGAAGAGGAAAAGCAGAAGTAGTGAGGACTCAAGGGTAGCAACTTATGTATTACATATGTAGGATAATGTCTAATAGAACCCCAACATTAAGTATAACTAGAAGACACTAATAAAAACATTCAAAAATCAAAAAATTCAAAGATAGTATTTGCTAAATATGATATGCCTAGGATAAAATGTCACATGTTCAGAAAAATGTTATAAAATATAGTCACACTCAAAGAGATATATTATTATTATTATTATTATTATTAATGGTTATCATTGTTATTATTACCAGAGATTGAACCCAGGGGTGTTTAACTAGTCAGCCACATTATCAGTCCACTTTTTTAATGTTTTATTTTGAGTCAGGGTCTTACTAAGATGCTCAGGGCCTTGCTAAGTTGCTGAGGCTGGCTTTGAACTCACAATCCTCCTGCCTCAGCCTCCACAGCTGCTGGGATTACAGGCATGTGCCATCAAGCATGGCTTCAAAGATATATGATTAAAAGAAGAGATATGCCATAGACATGAACCAAACATGTAGTACTGAAAAGTAGTCAAATCTAAAATATCAACACAGTCCTAGTTAGAATCCCACCCTGAGAGACCCTCGGGCCTACAACTTTCCATGATGAATTGATAACTTAGGTACAATGAAATGGACCCCAAATAGTTAAGGTACATTTGGAGACCAAGGTAAAATTGACTCATTCTATCCAAATATTGCCACAGTCTGGCTGGGCACAAAATCATGAGCCACTCAAGCAGGAACAAACTTTATTTTTGAAACTGCCGCCAATGCCCCGTATGCTCCCAGGAAGATTGCCGACCAACCCACGCAGCGTTCTCCCGGACCCCAACAGGCGTTGAATATTGGTCTTTGGTAATTAAGTTAGTGTTGTATTTCAAATACTTAAATAGGTCCGTGACACATAATAGAGTGTATAGGAATTAGCCCAACCATATGTCGATACTCAATTAATGGCACCATAAACCAGGTAGAAAATGGAAGACTTTTCAACAAGTAGTTCACTGAGAAAACTGGATATCCACATGAAAGGAACCCTATTCACCACCACCATACACAAACTTCAAGTGCAAGTGGATTAAGACATGCCTGTGAGAGGTAAAACCATGTAAATTTTAGAAGACGATACAGAAAATAATTTTTGGCCCAGTGTTGCTTAAAACAGAAAAAAAAATCTCTTAAAACATATTAAGAAAGTATAGTATTAAACTGGGCACAGTGGAGCATGCCTGTAATCCCAGGGGCTTGGGAGACTGAGGCTGGCGGATTGTGTGAGTTCAAAGTCAGCCTCAGCAATTTAGCAAGGCCTAATTTAGTGAGACCCTGTCCCCTCCCTCCCTCCCTCCCTTCCTTTCTCTCTCTCTCTCTCTCTCTCTCTCTCTCTATATATATATATATATATATATATATATATATATATATATGGGTGAGGATATATATGGGTGAGGATGTGGCTCAGTGGTTAAGCACCCCTAGGTTCAATTATTCCTGGTACCAAAAAAAAAAAAAAAGTTGAATCACTAACCATGAAGAAAAGAATGATCAGTTTGACTGTATCATAACTAGGATTTTCTGTTCAATAAAACAGAGCCCAAAGCAAGTGAACACACACGCACATGCACCCACACACTCACACACACACAAGGGAATAGCACAGCCACACTTATGGATAATGCACAGGAAATTTTGTGGAAGGAGTTAAATTTGGTCCAGTCCTCCCACAGAAAAGCAAACCCCAAAGGTTCATAAATATGGTAATGTGATAAAGCTTATTATATTTGGGGTGTTGTCCACAGCCATGTTGGCAAAGATTAAATGCTGGCAATATTTAGTGTAGGTGAATAAGTAGGCCAGAGGGATGTCTATGGGCTGCTGGTGCGGTTGAAAATTGGCACAACCACTACAGAAAACAATTTGGCATTGCTTTGGTAAGCTGAATATATGTATATCCTATGGATCAGTGATTCTATTCTGGGATGTATACTCCGGAGAGGCTTTTACCCATGTGTTCCATGAGAAATGCACAAGAACAGACATAACAGCCAAGAACTAGAAATGACCCTAGTGTCCATTTATTGTAGAATGGAATGGTATAATCACATCACAATCACTGTTTATAAGCATAGACTGGGACGCTAGTCAACAATGGAGACAAAGGATTTACCCGCAGCTACTGTGAACAACATGGATGGGTCTCTTACATACGCAATAAACATACAATAAACGCTGAAAGAAGAAGCATGCAGTGTGATTACATTTACATAACTTCATATAAAATGCATTGTTTAGGGATGCATACAAAAATGGTAAAGCTATAAAGAAAAGTACTGAAAAGATTATCACAACATCAGGATAATGACTATATATCCACTGGGACTATGTGGGCTATGATTGGGAGGAATAAAGTGGCTGTGTTCTGGAAGGCTGGCAATGGTCTATTTCTTGACCTGGTTCCTGATTTACATGGGTGTTACTTGAATAAATCATCTAAACCTACAGTGTGTTTTATTCAGTCTTATATATCTCAGATTTTAAAAATGCTTACTCCAAGAAAAAATGTAACAGAAAGGAAAATATGGGTTGTAGAAATAAATCTTGATGAGGTTTGAATTGTTATGGATGAAGAAAATGTGATTTTTCCAGTCCAGAGACCAGCAAGTGTCCTCTCTCTCTCTCAAAGGTGAGGGGGGCCAGGGTTATTTAGATGCTAAGTACCCCATACCTAATCCTCACCCTAAACCTTTCTCCTTCCAGACATTTCACCCTATATTTATGTTAACTGCCTATGGCAAATCAGTTGGAGGATCATCATCACTAATGAGATCACTAGGCATCAAAGGTCATGTCATTAGAGTAAGACTGGGCAACCACACTTCCATGAGAGCAGGTACCCCAGTTTACTGCATTTCCTGTCAGTCCACAGGCATCCATGTGCTGGAGAAACTAGAGTAAACCAAAGAATATCTTCATTGTGTTGTGAAATTGGACATGAGCTTTATCATGGTGATAATGGTAACTGATGATGGAAGGGCAAAGAGTTGGTTTAGGTTGAGCACTGTACAGGGAGAACCCAGGTGCAGATTAGGTTTTCCAGATCCCAGCATATATTGTGTAATTCTCCAGGCTTAGCATTTCTAAGCAGAATGGTGCTAATGTGTTTTGGCCCCATCTCCTATTCTATTCTCTGACAAAATCCTATGTGGAAAAATTTTCCCAGGACCTTGCTTAAGATAATTCAGAGTATAGAAGTTTGGGTAGGGGCATCTGCAACAGAAATCCTAGCACTGTGGTAATTTAATGGTGACACATACTTCATTTTCTCAGAAATTTTCTCTCATCCCTCAATCCATCCAGCCAGTCAGCCGGTCAATAATTTTTAATCCACAAAATGTATTAAGCAACATGCCTATTGCCAGGAGAGGTTGGGGTGTGTTCATTTAGGTATATACAATGTGGTTGTATATTTACGTTGCTTTTATCGGATAGAAACCTAGGTACTCTAGAACCAATACTGAATGAGCTGTCATTTCCTAATTACCTCAAAAGACCATCTTGATTACTTACTAATATAAACTGTGGAACTTATTTATGCACATCAGGCTCTGAGTCTGGGCTTCCTATTTGTTCCAGAAACCCAGTACCAGAATATTTAAATCACTGTGGCGTTAAATACGTTTTAATATCTGATAGGGCCACTTTCTGCGCATTGCACTTTTTTTTTTTTTTTTTTTTTTTTCCCTCTCAGGAACGTGTTCGGGCCCGCGGCAGGGGGCGGGGTCGCGCCTCCGCCGCGGCTCCGGTTCCAGCCGAGCCTCACGGACGCAGAGATGGAAATCCCGAGGCTGCTCCCGGCTCGCGGGACAAGACAGGGCAGCGGCGGTTATTGCCCCGCGGGCGGCGGCGGGGTCCACCGAGGCCCTGACCCGCCGGCTGGTCAGGCCCCCGCGCGGCGCCTTCTACTGCTCCGGGGGGCCCAAGATGGCGGGCCCGTGCCGCGGAGCGAGGAGGCCCGCAGGGCCTCACGGGGCCGGGGCCCGGGCCCAAGCCCGAGCCCGTTGGCGCCGAGGCCGAATCACCCGAGCGGCGGCGGCGACGACTTCTTCCTGGTGCTGCTTGACCCGGTGGGTGGCGACGTGGAGACTTCGGGCACCGATCAGGCCGAAGGGCCCGTGTGGAGGGAGGAGGCCGAAGCGGGCCTGGGGCCCCAGGGGGACGAGAGCGGCGCGAACCCCGCGGGCCGCCCTGCGCTGGGCCCCCGCTGCCTGTCCGCGGCCCCGGGCCCTGCCCCGGTTCCGGTCCCGGTCCCCGTCCCGGTCCCGATCCCGATCCCGGCTCCAGCCTCAGGCCCGGGCCACGGGGCGGCCTTCGCAGGCACCATCACTATCCATAACCAGGACCTGCTGTTGCGTTTTGAGAACGGCGTCCTCACCCTGACCACGCCCCCGCTGCCGGCCTGGGAGCCGGGGGTCGCGCCTTTCCCGCAGCCTGGGGGTCTAATTGCCCCTCCGCCAGCCGGGTTCCCGCACACCGCGCAGTTGGGTGACTGCCCAGAGCTGCCGCCCGAGCTCCTGCTGGCCGAGCCGGCGGAACCTGCACCGGCCCCGGCTCCTGAGGAGGAGGCTGAGGGCCGGGCCGCCGCCCAGAGCCCTCGCGGGCCGCTGGGCCCGGCCCCAGGCGTGGTGCTGTACCTGTGCCCCGAGGCGCAGTGCGGACAAACCTTCGCCAAGAAACACCAGCTGAAGGTGCACCTGCTGACGCACAGCAGCAGCCAGGGTCAGAGGCCCTTCAAGTGCCCCCTGGGCGGCTGCGGCTGGACCTTCACCACATCTTACAAGCTCAAGAGGCACCTGCAGTCGCATGACAAACTAAGGCCTTTCGGCTGCCCGGTGGAGGGCTGTGGCAAGAGCTTCACCACTGTGTACAACCTCAAAGCACACATGAAGGGCCATGAGCAGGAGAACTCCTTCAAATGTGAGGTGTGCGAGGAGAGCTTCCCCACGCAGGCTAAGCTCAGTGCCCACCAGCGCAGCCACTTCGAGCCAGAGAGGCCCTACCAGTGTGCGTTTTCCGGCTGCAAGAAGACGTTTATTACCGTGAGTGCCCTGTTTTCCCATAACCGCGCCCATTTCAGGGAACAGGAACTCTTTGCCTGCTCTTTCCCTGGCTGCAGTAAACAGTATGACAAGGCTTGTAGGCTGAAAATTCACCTGCGGAGCCACACAGGCGAGAGACCTTTCCTTTGTGACTTTGAGGGCTGTGGCTGGAATTTCACCAGCATGTCCAAACTCTTAAGGCACAAAAGGAAGCACGATGATGACCGGAGGTTCACGTGCCCTGTAGAAGGCTGTGGGAAATCTTTCACAAGAGCCGAGCATCTGAAAGGCCACAGCATAACCCACCTGGGCACAAAACCTTTCGTGTGTCCTGTGGAAGGCTGCTGTGCCAGGTTTTCTGCTCGTAGTAGTCTCTACATTCACTCCAAGAAACACCTGCAGGATGTGGAGACTTGGAAGAGTCGCTGCCCCGTCTCCACCTGTAATAAACTCTTCACATCCAAGCACAGCATGAAGACCCACATGGCCAAAAGGCACAACCTTGGCCAGGATCTCTTAGCTCAGCTCGAAGCTGCAAATTCTCTCACGCCCAGCAGTGAGCTTACCAGCCAGGGACAGAATGATCTCAGCGATGCAGAGATAGTGTCTTTCTTCGCTGATGTGCCTGGCAAGAGTTCTGCTGCAGTGCTGGACACCGCATTGGTCAATTCTGGAATCCTGACTATTGATGTGGCTTCTGTGAGCTCCACTCTGGCAGGGAATCTGCCTGCCAACAATAATAATTCTCTAGGGCAGGCTGTGGACCCTCGGGCCTTGATGGCCACCAGTGACCTTCCTCAGAGCCTGGATACCTCTCTCTTTTTTGGAACGACAGCTGCTGCTTTTCAGCAGGGCCCCTTAGATATGGATGATGTCTCCAGTGTAAGCGTGGGGCCACTGGGGTCTCTGGGTTCTTTGGCAATGAAAAACTCGAGTCCAGAGCCCCAAACTTTGACACCCAGCAATAAGTTAACAGTGGACACAGAAGCTCTGACTCCTTCGAGCACCCTTTGTGAAAACAGTGTTTCAGAACTACTGACACCAACCAAAGCGGATTGGAATGTACATCCTGACTCCGACTTCTTTGGACAGGAGGAAGAAACCCAGTTTGGATTCCCTAATCCAGCAGGAAACCATGGTTCTCAGAAAGAAACAGATCTTATCACAGTGACTGGCAGCCCATTTTTGGTATGAATCAAGTCTATTTGTTACTTGCCATGTGGCTTACTTTATTAACACTCAACTTTGAGGGTCTTCTGGACTGAAGGGTTTGCAGAAGAACACATCCCTGGACTACAAGCTTGGAGATTTAAATTCTGATCTTGAGTCTGGAACTGACAAGTTCTGTGACCCTGAGCAAGTCACTTAACCTATCTGAGCCTTAATTTCCTTATTTATAAAATGATGTGCTTTGAATGCATTGTTTCTAAGCTCTTTTC
>NW_026692994.1:0-10150 GCF_021218885.2 Marmota monax | reverse complement strand
ACTGAATTTCTCAAGACAACAGAATTAAAAAAAAAAAAAATACTTCTATGGCTGTTCTATGACACTTATTTGACCCAGTTTTGTGAAACTTTCAAAGAACCTTTCAGGGACTTAAAAATTTAGGCCAATTAACTTTTTTAAAATATTGGTATCTTATGATTGTTGTATAGATATAAAGAGAATGTTATGAGATTATCAAGAATTCACCATGAACATCCAGTGAAGCCTCTGGACCAAGCTGTCTTCTGGATAGAGTTTGTCATGCGCCACAAAGGAGCTAAACACCTCCGGGTGGCTGCCCATTACCTCTCCTGGTTCCAGTACTACTCTTTGGATGTGCTTGGGTTCCTGCTGGCCTGTGTGGCAACTGGGATGTTCATCATCACCAAATGCTGTCTATTTTGTTGTCGGAAGTTTGCTAAAACAGGAAAGAAGAAAAAAGAGGAATAGTTTATTAATCCTGAACCTGGAGTACTGACAGATGGGCCTCTTCCAGTTTACCCCAGCAATAAGATGTTACAATGCTAGAATCCTTTCTGTCTGTGGAAAAACAAATGTTTACAATCTACCTAATCAACTCAAAGTTTCTTTTCCAGAAATTTAATTCCTAGTTAAGGGAAATAAACATCCTGGGGCGGTGGGGGGGGGGGAGGAATCAAACACTGCAGAAGGTTAAACTATATGACTATATGAACCTATGTAGAAATTTAATATTATAATTTATTAGTATACAAAAAAAAACTTAATAAACTTAATTACAATTATGCATTGAGACAAAAACAGTAAGGATTCACTCATTATCAGTATGGTTTCTCAAATTCCCAGCCTGCTTAATTTCATTTAGGCACAGAATTTTGTACATTTAACTTTCCTGAAGAAAGACACTTGCCTTTTTTCCAGCTAAGTCATTTCCCCATAAAATGTTTTATAGAATTAGAAGCATAATGATTCCTATGTACTTTCTACAGCACAATTGAGTCATTGAAGAAAATATTTGGTTTCATTACCTCATTATAGTTATTTACTCTTAATCCATCAAATAAATTGAACTGTTTGGCCACTCTCATAATCATGCTTTGGAAATAGACATTAGGTCTCAATTTTAGGTTGTGGTAATACAGAACAGGAACAGGAAAGAAACTTGCTAAATTCTTATTTTTTCCTCAAATATGACACAAGGTTACCTATATTTGTTACTGTTATGATGTGAAATGTAATGAGTTTTTGTAGACAGTTTGCAGTTATATTTAAATTCTATAATCTGTAATAATGAAGAGCATGTCTAATTTTTTTCTTTTTCCTCAGTAGCTTATTGTCTCATATCACCTATAACAGTAGTAAAGGATCTACATCATTTGGAATGACTGAAAATAAAATCTTCATACTTTTCCTGCAAAACTCAGCATGTTATCTATTATAACACTCGGTAACATTGAAAACAATATAAAAATTACGTAAGTTGGTTGGAAAATAGGTAAACAAAATCACAAGTAATCCAAATGCTGTCCTTTAAGGAAAACATCACTAAACCTTTTTATGATCAAAATGTCCCAAATTCAGGAATAGTTAGTGGTTTAGTCAGCATGTTTGCTACTATGACTAAAAGACCTACAAGAATTATTGTAGAAGAGGAAAAGTTTATTTGAGGGCTCATGTTTTATTCCATAGAAGGTTGCCTCCATTTCTTGAGTCTGGAGGTGAGGCAGAATATCATGGGGGTATTGTATGGTGGAATAATAATCAGGAGGTAGAGAGAGATTCCACTTGCCAGATATAAAATATGTACCCCAAAGCCATGACCCCAATGACCTGCCTCCTGTAGCCACACCCCACCTTCCTTCAGTAACCACTCAATTAATCCCATCAGGTGATTAATTCACTGTTTGGCTTAAGACTCTCATAACCCAATCATTTCCCCTCTGAACTATCCCCCATTGTGTCTCCCGTGAGCTTTTGGGGGACACCTCAAGTCCAAACCATAATAGTTAGTTATTTTTTTTTGTTATAAAGACCACCAGCCAAGCTTCACAAGAAATATTCTCCATCTTAAGTTTAATTCAAAATAAATATTAAAGCATTTTGCATCTTTTTCCACTTTTTATTGGTGCATTGTAATTTTATAAACTGATAGGATTTGTTGTGACATATTTGTACATACAAACAAAGACACAATATAACAATATAATTTTGCCAATATCACTTCCCAACACTTTTCCCCTCTTACCTCACATTCCACCCTTTGGAGGCTTTCTGCTTCTGCTCTTCTACTGATTTTCATGAGATCTACCTCCATCTTTCCTTTTTTTGCCTCTAGCTTCCACATCTGAGAGAAAACATAAAAACCTTGACTTCTGAGTTTGACTTATTTATTTTGTTTAACATAATGATCTCTAGTTCCATCCATTTTCATGCATATAACATAATTTTATTTTTCTTTATGACTGAATAAAATTCCATTATGTATAAAAGCCACAATTTTTATAAAATCCATTCATCCACTGGCAGACACCTAAGCTAGTTTCATAGTTGAGCTATTGTAAATTGTGCTTCTAAAAATATAAACATGGATATGCATGTATCAGGGTAATAAAATGACTTTAATTATTCATGATAAATACTGAGAAGTGGTATAGCTGGGTCTTATGATGGCTCCATGCCTCATTTTTGAGGAACCTCTATACTGATTTCCATAGTGGTAGTACTAGTTTACAATGTCTCCAATATTGTAAAAGTGTTTTCTTCACATTCTTTCCAGCATTTTATTTTTTTTATTGATGACTGCCTTTCTGACTGGTATAAGATAAAATCCAAGTATACTTTTGCTTTGCATTTCCATGAAGATTAAATGTATCAAAGATATTTTTCACATTTTTTGGTTATTTATATTTCTTCTTTTGAGAAGTATCTTTTTTATTAATTTGCCCATTTGTTGATTTGGTTTGTTTTTTTTTTTTTGGTGTAAAGTTTTTTAAATTCTTTATATATTCTAAATATTAATCCTTAGTCAAATGTAACTAGCAAAGACTTTCTTCCATTCTGTATGTTTTCTCTTCAAAATTATAATTGTTTTGCTGTGCAGAAGCTTTTTAATTTGATGCCTTCCCATTTATTAACTCTTAGCATGATTTTCTGAACTTTATCGTTCTATTGAGAAAGTCATTTCCTGTGCCTATATACTGGAGTGTTGACCGTTTGTTTTCTTCTGGACTTGCATAATTTCTAATTCCTAGGTCTTTGATCCATTTGGGGTTTATTTTTGTGTAGGGTCACAGTTAGGGGGCTAGTTTCATTCTTCTACACATGATAACCAGATCCCAACATCATTTCCTAAATAATCAATCTATTCTCCAGTGTATTTTTGACAATTTTGTCAAGAATCAGACATCTGTAGATTTGTGGGTTTGTCTCTGTGTCTTCTATTTTGTACCACTGGCCTGTGTGTCTGTTTTAAAACAGTACCATGCAATTTTTGTTACTATAGCTCCGTAGTATAATTTGAAGTCAAATATTTTGATGCCTCCAACATTACTTTCTGGGTTTAGAATTGCCCTGGCTTTTCTGGGTTATTTATTCTTCTAAATTAATTAGAGAACTGCTTTTTTCTAGTTCTGTGGACAATGTCATTGTTGTTCTCATGGTGAATTAACTGTATTTGTATATTGCTTTTTATTATAGGGCATTTTAATAATATTAATTCAGCCTATCAATGAACATCTTTTGAGATCTTTAATTTCTTTCTTCAATGTTGTCCACATTTCATTGTAGAGGTCTTTCACCTCCTTAGAAAACTTTTGTTTAAAAATTAGAGAAATTATAGGAAAGGTTTGGATGAATTATTTTTACATCTTATCTAATAATTTATACATATATATATATATATATATATATATATATTAAATACAAATAGAACTAATACAGTAAGTTGTTAAAAATACTGTTAAATCATGAAGACTGACTTAGTTTTCATGCAACTTATATATGAACAAAAGAGTAATATTCATCAAATAGTGAAAAAATATTACAATCATCAGAAATTTAAACAGTTTTGTATACAAATAAGTGAAGCAGATGGATAAGCAATTCACAGAATTAAAAGTGGCTAATAACATGTAAAAGATGAGACTAATTATAAAAGGAAATAGAATGTATTCAATAAATTTTAATAAATCCTGTCAGCAAGTCACAAGTAGAAGGACATACCTCAACACAACTAAAGACACATATTCCTGATGCACAAATAACATGATATTGAATTAGGAAAAGTTGAAATTTTTTCTTTAAATTTGGGAGCCAGAGAAGAATGTTCACTTTCACCACTCTTACTCAATATGATATTGTAAATCCGACCCAGAACAATTAACCAAAGAAAGAAAGAAATTTCATCCAAATAGGAAAGAAAGAAGTCAAATTATTACTGTTTTGAGTCCACACAATCTTATATAGAAAAAAAAAAACCCTTCTCATCCCACCAGAAACCTTTTGGATGAAAAGTAATAGACAAACCATTCTTGATAATGTTACTGGATTCATGATCAACACCAATAAGAAGCTACCTGAAAAATCAAGAAATAAATTCAATTTATAATAGTTACGGAAAAATAATTAGCTAGCAATAAATTTACCATGAAAGGTAAAAAAAAATAAAATGTTAATTCTGAAACACTGATAAAATAAATTGAATGAGTCACATGCAAAAATGTAAAGACAGCTCACCTTTGTGAACGTCTAGAGCGTTCGGGTCCCTGGGTAAGGGTCACGAAATAACCGGGACACGGGATGCAGAGCCAAGGCAGCAAATGCAACTGCATGCTGAAGTTTATTTGCAAGTTCCTTTTATACACTTCTTCTAACAAAGCAAGCAATTCTTCAATAACACTTTACCCACATTGTCCAAATATCATGCCTCAGCGGATACACAGAGCTAGATTCAAATTGTTCCTGTTTGTTTGATAAGTACCCTCCTAAAGTTCTTTGTAGACATTATCTACTCCTCTGAGGATGCATTTGTTTCTTCAGAATGTACTGCTCCCAGGATAAGTATGCAGGAAGCTTCTTCCTCTTGGCCAAACCATGCAGAACTTGTGCCTTGCGATAAGGGGAAGAGAACGTTTCCTCCTCCTAGCTGAGGTTTGCCTCAGCTGACCTAAATCACAGCCACAGCTCTTGCAAAATGTCAGGCCTGAGGGAGCTAAACTCTGCACACTTAAACCCGAACACACCTTCATAAGAAGAATTCAGTTTGGTATAATGTCCACAAAATATAAAGCAATCTAAGGTCAGAAAGCAAAACTTAACAAAATACTGAGGAACTCCTTCACAGAAATAACCAATATAATATAAATATAGTAAAAACTATCTGGATCCATGAAAGACACTTGGAGAGCTAATACTTCTGAAAAAAACAGTGAGAAATATTATAATATTTTGCCTCAAAATATATTACAAAATATATTAAGTTATAGAAAGTGAAGCAGCAAAGAATTAGCATAAAATCTGATAAGTGGACCATTGTAGCAGAATATAGAACCAAAAAATCAGTCCACCAATTTATAGTAACTTGACTTTCAACATAGGGACCAACAAGTGGTGAAAGAAAAACTTAATTTCCACATATAGAAGAATAAAACTGTACTTCTACTATTTACCAAATAAATAATCAACTCAAAACATATTAAAGATATAAATGTAAGTATGCAAATTGTAAAACTACCAGAAGAAACATTTCAGACCATAACCCTCAGCAAAGGGTTATTGACTCTAACCCAAAAGCACAAGCAACATAAGTAAAAATTGAAAAACAGAACATCAAAGGAAACAATCAAAAGAATTAAATGAAAACATATGGAATTGGATAAAACACTTGCAAACCATTCATCCAACAAGAGAATGATATCCTCAATATATCAAGGTCCCAATTACCTCACCAGCAACAACAATTAAAAAGAGGAAAAAACAATGGAATAGAAAGAAATTTCTCAAAAAGGAGATATAAAAAGTGGTCCACAAATATATAACAAAAAAGCTCACCATCAATAATTATTAGAAAAACACAAATAAAACTACAGTGATATATCATCTTACTCCAGTTATAGTGAACACTATTGAAAGACAAAAAATAAGTAGTATTGGCAAAGATATAGAGAAAAGAGTAGGCTTTTACATTGTTTGTAGGAATGTAAGTTAGGGTATACATTACAGAAAAGAGTACTAAAGTATTACAAAAAGAATGAAATAGAAATACTACGAGATGTAACCAGTTTCTTTCTGGGCATATATACAAATGGAAAGAAACCTGCTTGTGAAAGAAATATCTACACTGCCATTTTGCTTTTAACATGTTTCACAATAGCCAAGACTATAATCTAACCAAGTGTCTATCAACAGGTAAACAGATATAGATAATATGGAATATGAACAGAATTACTTTCACTTAATATATTTTATGTAAATATTCAATCATTATTTCTATAAATTAAGGAAATTCTTTGTGACATTTCTGTGAGTACATGTATTATGTTTTAATCATATCCTCCCAGCCTACAATTTCCCCTCCTTCTCTCCTCTAACCACTTTCCTCTGTCTTAACAATACCTCTTTGATGTTCAGGGTTTTTATTTTAATTCCCATAATGAGAAAAGATATGTGACATTTGTCTTCTCTCTGGCTTATTTCCCATAAAAAGATGATCTCTAGTTCCATTCATTTTTTTTCTACAAATAACATGACTTTATTCTTCTTCACAGCTAAATAAAATTCTAATTATATGTGTGTATAACAACTTATGTATATGATATATGTGTGATATATGTGTGTATCACCATATATATATATATATATCATATATATATATATATATAAAACCATATGATGATATATAATATATATCTATACCTATAGGCATATAGATATAGATATATTATCTTATCCTTAGTCCTTCATCTGTGAATAGAAACCTATACTGTTTCCATAGCTTAGCTATTGTGCATAGTATTGTAATAAAGATAGTCATTCAGGAATCTCTTTTATATACTGACTTCAATTCTTTTGAATGTATGTCTAGGAGTGGGTCATAAGATAGTTGTAATTTTAGTGTTTTTTTTTTTTTTTTTTGGAACCCCATACTGTTTTCCATAGTTGCTGTTGGAAGTTGCATTCTACCAACACCACATAAGGGTTCTTTCTTCTTCGGATCCTTGCCAGCATATGTTATTTTGTTGTTGTTATTGTTGTTGTGATAGCAACCACTCTGACAGGGTGAGGTACATTGATTTGTATATTCCTTATGGCTAAAGATGTTCAGCACTTTTCTCCCTACATTGGTGATTTGAACTTCTTTTTAGAAGAGTCTATTCAGATCCTTTTCCCATTTGTTGTTTCTATGGCTTGTTCTTTGGTGGAACATTTTTTTTTACTTCTTTATATATTCTGAATATTAATTCACTGTCAAATGAATATATATGAAAAATTTTATCCTATTTGAAGGTTCCTCTTTTTCTCCCAGTTGCTTCATTTGCTGTTTAGAAGCTTTTAAATTTGATCTAATCCAATATGCCACTTCTTCCATTTACTTCCCAAGCTTTGTAGTCCTATTCAGAAAACTGTTGCCTCTTCTTACATCATAAAATGTCTCCCCAATTTTTTCCTGTAAGCTCCAAACTTTTATATCCAACATTAAATTCTTTGATCCACTTTGAGATCACTTTGTACAGGGTGAGACAAGGAAATCTAGATTTAATATTGACATGTATATGTCCTGTTTTCCCATTTTTTAATCTTTGTTCCAATGTACATTTTTGGAAACTTTGCCAAGAATCAGTTGACTATAGACCTGCAGGTTTATTTTTGCATTTCCTATTCTATTCCATTGTCTACAATCTGGTTTTATGCTAATACCATGCTATATTTGTTAATATGATTCTGTAGCACATTTTGCAATACTTCCAGCATTGCTCTTTTGTCTCAGGATTTCTTTGACCACTCAGAGACTTTCATATGCCTTTTCTAGTTCTGTGAAGAATACCATTGGTATGTTGATGGAGATTTCATTGAATCTTTGGGTGTCTTATGGTTCTATGGCCATTTTAGCAATATTAGTTCTCTAAGTTAATGAACGTGAGCAGTCTTTCTAACTTCTGACATCTCCTTCAGTTCCTCTCATCAGTTTTTTACAATTTCCACTTCAGAGGGACTTCAACTCTTTGGTTATTTCCTAAATTTAGTTTATTTTGACACTCATGTGAATATGATTTCTCTGAATTATTTCTCAGTCTGTTCAGCATGGTTGTATTGAAAAAAACTAACATTTTTTGTAGCAGGGAAATACTGAATTTACCAAATGAATTTGGAAGGATTCCTTCTCTTTTATAAAGGATGATTTTTTTTTCCAAATCTGAAGAAGTTAACAACAAATCAGTACATTTCTGGGTTTCTCTTTTTTGGGAGACATCGTAGCTACTTCAGTCTCATTGCTTATAGTTGACTTCACAGGATTTGAATGTTTTTGAAGAATGGTGGGTCATATGTGTCTCAACATGTTCACTTATTAAATAATTTCCAATTGATTGTTTTTCTAGCCACTTAATAATTATCGTAGAGCCAGTTGAATTTTAATATTAAAATAACTAATTTTTAAAGGTTTACCATGTTAATAAATTCATTTCTTTTAAATGAAGTTATGACTGAGTTAAGGCATTTACTTTCATTTTCATTTTATCATAAGTAATAATTATCAAAAGTGAATTTATCAAAAGTGAAGCAGGTAGGTTAAGTAACCCCGCCAACCTCATACTATTCTAGTGCTTTGTAGGAAGTAGTATTAATGTTATCTGGGTATTTACCACCATGTTATGCTGATTCCCCTTTCTTATTAACAGTTATTTTCAAAATGTAACATGTATAGTCTTCCATCTTTATACCTACATGTTAATAGAAAGAGTATTGTGTGTGTGTATAATCAAAGATATGTCAAATTATGATTGCAATTATCTATTGCAGCATAACAAATTATTCTCAAATGCAGTTATTATTCAGTCTCAGCTCTTATGTTGGCAAGAGCTATAATCATTTGAAGGTCATTCATTCAACCTACCTGAGAATTGGTATCAAGAATCAAACTGCTGATGTGCTAGAAGAACTGGAACTTCTTTCCACATTTTTATCTCTCCAACAAGTGATTATTTATTATGGAAGCTCATTTCTTCTTTAGTGTTCCAAAGGGAATAGAAGAATAAATAATAGATAAAGAGACAGAAATACACAGAAAATGACTCAGGCAGAGGGATTAAAGATAAACAGAATACATTGCTTTCTTGGAATGGAACCACCATTTGACCCACCTATCCACTCCTTGGTTTATGCCAAAGGAATTAAAGTCAGCATACTACAGTGATGCAGCCACATCAATGTTTATAGTAGTTCAACTCATAATAGCTAAACTATGGAACTAAATTAGATACCCTTCAACAGATTAATAAATAAAAAATGTGATATATATATATATATATATATATATATATATACACACACACACACACACACACACACAATGGAATATTACTCAACCTTACAGAAAAATGAAATTATGGCATTTGCAGGTAAATGGATGAAACTAGCAAACATCATGCTAAGTGAAATAAGCCAATCCCCCAAAACCAAAGGCCAAATGTTTTCTCTGATAAGCAATGCTTATCTATGGGGATTGGGGTAGGAATGAAGGAACTTTGGATTTTGCAGAGAGGACTGAGGGGGGAGTAGGACAGTTAGGATGGGAAGAATGGTAGAATGAGACAGACATTATTACCCTATATATATGTATTACTATGCTAGTGGTGTAATCTGCACCACCTACAGCCAGAGGAATGAAAAGCTGTGCTCTATTTGTGTAAAGTGTATCAAAATGCATTCTACTGTCATGTGTAACCAATTAGAACAAATTTAAAAAAAATAGAAGGGAGACCAGTAGAATAAAAGTAGGGGATTGGGGGAGGGGCAGGGAGGGAAACCAGTGATACTGGGAATGAAATTGTTAAAACTATATTGTTTTATTATGTGTGCACATGGATATATTATAATAGATCCCACTGTTATGTGAAAATATAACGCATCAATAAAAAGAAAAATAAATTAAAAATGCAGATGTAACAGCAATTTA
>NW_026692992.1:0-9236 GCF_021218885.2 Marmota monax | reverse complement strand
CTTAAAGTAATTCATAAATAACTCATGTAATTCTATAAGGTCGTTTAGCATGAACAAATTAGTCCCCCAAATGAATAGACAATTCACATAGAAATATGAACTCTATCAAGCATAGGCAAGTTCACTAATAAGCAAATTCAAAGTAAGACAATGAGATCTCATATTTTACCTACCAGTAAATAAGTAGAGGGTTTTAAAAATGCCAATATTTAATATTAATAAGTGTCAGTAAGTTTTAAAGTGGTTTGTTACACAGCAATGAATGCATGAGATTGATCCAATAATTTAACTTTTAGGAATTTATCCTTAGGCACTGATCAGAAATGCAGACAAAGGCTTACAAAAAATATTTCCTGTGGAGATTAGAAGAATCTTAATGTCTAAATTAGGAAATTGATTATGTAGATTCCAGTACATCCATTATGAAAAGAATTTCAATGTAATATAAGTAAATGCTTATAATATACTTTTAGATAGAAAAAGCCATAAAGAACTATACATATCAAGAGGGAATAACTTAAAAGTTACTATTGATTATTTCTGGTTAGTAGGATTATGAATGATTTTATTCTGGTCTTCACATTTTTGTGATAATCTCACGATCACCAAAAATCAACCTTAAAAATGATAAAACTATCAGTTGATATAATCCACCCATAGATAAACATCTTAAAAAGTAAAGTTTCAAATGTAGTTTCAAAGTCATTTTTATAAAACCATTTTATGAAGGCATTCAGCAATATTGATGTTGGATCATCTGCTATTTCTCATAACTGACAGGCTGATAGGCAGTTTTATTGCAATTTTTAAAAAGTCAGCAGGAGAGAAAGCTATTAGCAGAGGGCTTTGCTAATCTACAAACTAGTTATAAAAATCCTGAATAATTCAGCAATCCTAATGATGTGGCGGAAAGTAAAATAACTGAAGAAAAGGCTTCCAAGAATCAGATTAACATCACTGAAAGCTAGGAGCCTTCCCACACATCATGCTCCTCAATCCTCCCTGTGAGGAGGTATTAGCCCCTTTTGGCAGATGAGGAGTTCTGGCCTTGAACAAGGTTCCATCAGCCTGGAACCATCCAGCTGCTAACCAGGGACCCACATGCTTCCCAGCACCACCTCTCTCCATGAAGGTCAGTGACTTACCATGTTAATAGAGTGAAAAAAAAAAGTTATCTAACTTGTATGCTACCTTAAAAAGCTTAGCTGGATCATTTTTTCTTGCAGAACTTGAAGCAATCCTAAAAGAAAGGAAAAAAGAAATGCTGAGAAGTTGAGGAGTTGAGAAATCTCCTGAGAAGCTGACTATTCCCAAGCAACTGAAAAGCAAAGCATTGTGGGAAGGGGATCAGCTGATAAAGCCTAAGTAGAGCCTGAAGCAGCTCCCTCCTCCCTGTTCTCTTCCAGGATGTCTCTGTGAAGCCTCATCACTGATCATACAGAATCTTTTAGAAATTTGGAGCCTTTCCTTGGCTGTTGGCTTTATTTACTATTAACATTATTTCCAATAGGCCATACCCACATAGGGAGCCAAAGTGTGAGGGGTCAGTACCACAGAGAGACTCCACAGGCATTTGAATGGCCAAATCTCAGCCAAGCCCAGTGTTTGTTTGTTTGCTTGTTTGTTTTTAAGAATTGTAAATAGTAACAATAACTAAGATTTCTGTAGTGTTTATGTGCATCAGCTATGTGCTTCACTTTACATATGAATATTGTCCTACTTAATCTTCATGACTCCAAGAGGGACATATTATTTTTGATCTTCATTTAACACAAGAAGCAGCTGAGGACTTGGACCCCAGCTAGGAAATGGTGTTCAGGGCATGAACAGTTTGTTGGGTCTCAATCCATGTTCTTAACACTGTGCTACATGGTCATGTGGACTTACAGTTACCAGGGCTGGGGTTTCAAGAGAAATCCTACCTCTCTCTTCTCCCCCCAGCTCCAGAAGGAAACATATGAGCAAGGGAGAAGAGCTGTGGCTGAGGAAATGGAGAAAATGAGAATCCTTGTCCTGCCAGGCCAGCTGGAAGGTGGATTTTCCTAGAGCCAGAACAGCTTGCTTCCCAACCCTAAACTAAGTATTTAGTATTTTCTTTTATTTCCAAAATTATCTAAGGTAATTATAACAGTATATAAAATACAAAAACAGGAAGTAAGAAAGAAAACAAAATGATTGGGCCTTTAAATATTTAATGGATAACAAAAAAACATGATCAGTAATCATTGTCACAGATCACAGTGTTTATAAGTTTGAAAGTGAAACAGCTATTCAAGACAAGCACAACTCATGTCAATGTGAAAATCAGAAAAATATTTTCTCCTGAAAGCAAAGTGTCACAGTGCAATAAAATGAGTAATGCCTTCCACATCTCCAAGGGATTAGACATAGGCAGCTGAGTATCTCTACTATCTCAAGTTAAGTAGACTTGAGTCAGGCTGCTTGGGTTCTACAAGTTACGCAACCTGTCTCAGCCTCGATTTCTTCATCTGTGAATGGGTAATGAAGAATGCATGGAGGATTAAATGAGCTAATGGAGGTAAAGTTTTTATGGCAGTGCTTGGAATGTAGAAAGTATGCACTACATGTTTTCAACACACTAAGCACCTCCTCCCTCAGGGCCTCTGTATCTACTGCTCCCTCTGATTCACATCTTTCTCCATGATACATACTCAAGCTCACTCCTTCCCTTTCATCAAGCCTTTCCTCTCACTCAGTATGGCCTTCCCATACAACAATATGTGTAATTGAGATGTTTTCCTACTTGCTTTCCCAAAGTAGCAGCCAACATCCTCTGCCTTGACTTAATTTTTTCCATGTATTTCTTATGCTCAAATAACCAATTGCTCCATTTCCTTTGTTTTTGACTATTTTCTTCAGTTAAATTAGAGAAAACTTCTATTTTATTCACTGCTCTATCTCCAATAGCTAAAACAGAGCATGATAAAGTAGGTACCTAATAAACGTGTTGAATGAATGAATGAATCCAGTCAACAAACTTACCACTTTACAGCTATCTACAAGGTGTCCTCAAAATACCTGTAAAGGTATGTCAATCACTCAAAAGGTGAACCAGGAAGTTTTCTAGACACTTCAACCCTATGGTAACAATTCAGAAAAGCAGAAAGTCTGAAGTGGTGACAAAGGTAATTCCATTGAGATTTCTGGTGATAGGTATTGTTTGATACTCTTCATGTGAGTTTAGAATTAGTGATTAATAGTCACTACTGCAGGGGCACAGCTAGAAGGAATAGCCAAAATGCAGCATAAAGCATTTCTGGAATCAATCATTACTATTACCTCTTTTTAAAAAAAATTTAAACAGATAGGTAAAAACATAATAATTATGCATATTAATGAGGTACTGTCAATTTTTAATACAGTCCAAATAAAACAGCTCTCTCCTGTAGCAAAACAAAGACAAGAAAGCCAGTTATTGACTTACTTCATGCTTCCTAACACAAGCATCAGTATGAAATGCATTTAACTCAGAATATGCATATTGTGAGGAAAGACCCCAGAATAGGCAAAGCTTCCATTTAGTAAGCCAATATGCAGGCCTACACAGGTCTCAGTAGTGAGAAGTCATCTTTTCAACCAGTGAGAGGCAATCTAGCAAAACAGAAAACATGCCACAGACAGGTTGTCACAGGCAGACTGGGTGAGTCAAGCCCCAGGTGGAGCTGGGAAACTCACCCAGTCTCACGGCCAATCTGCCTGCATCATTACAGATGTGATGAAATGCCCTCCTTGTGTCTACAACAGCTGTTTCTGTATACTACTTCTTTGCCAAACAATAGGGTTTGAGGAGTTTGGGGCTTTCCCATGTTCAAATATGAGAAACAGGAATATTTCCATGATAAGTGAGTGCTTTCCCTCAATACCAGGGATAAAACTCAGGCCTCATACATGCTAGGCAAGTGGTCTACCACTGAGCTACACCCCAGTCCAAGGATTTTTAAAGTAGTCATTCAGAAGGCTGAATTTTAGTTCCTCTTGGTATTCTATAGACCTGTTACTTTTATTCAATTGTGGCCTGAGCACAGACTTACCCATGGTTTCAAGCATGGGAGAGGACTGTGACATAGATGATGAATAAATTTCCATCTTTAAGATACCCACCCCCATTTGTCACAATGTTTATTAAATCTGATGAGGTACGTAAGACATCAACAGAGGTTAACTACATTCCCAGGTTTCACAGCAAAGCAGGAGCATAAGAAGGCTGATTCCCAACCTTGTGATTTCCTAATCTTGGTCAAGTGTTGCCAACAGGAAAAGTTTTATAATACACTGATTTTGTTTAGCCATCTCCACATATAATTTGTCAAGTGCTTCTCTCTGAGTTTCTTGGGTGACAAATTCCTGTAGTGGACTGTTTAACCCTCAAAACATCTAACCTCTTAATACCTACTATATCCTTTATGAAAACGTTTGGTGGAATGTTCAAAACAAATCATCCTTTCTTTTTTCTTTATGATGCGTTTATCTTTGGCATGTGGTAAGAGGAATATAAAGTAAACTATCTTTATATCAGGCTTCTAAGTGTCTAAAATCACAATATGGATGACCACAGGAATAATTCATCACAACTGAGGAATAATTCATCACAACAGAAACTTTTTAAAAAAAAAATCCAGATATTCCTTTAAAGCATCAAGAAACATGTAAGTGAAGTCCTTAATCTGTTTGTATGGAGAGTACATAGGGCTCAACCTTGAGCAAGCAGACCTTCCTATGCTTGCATGCAGGGAGTCATAAGTGGTGAGAACATGGAGTTAAAGGCTTAATTCTACAGACTGAACCCACCTGTTAACCTTCAGCATGTCTTTCTTTGAAGCAGCTCACAAAAGGCCATTCTAACCCAGTTTTGGTCTAAAAAGATAATAATGTGTTAGAATCCTTACTATTTCCAAGGTTATTCTTCCCCCTCAAAGTTGAGGAATACATGTCCAAAAACTCCTTCTCTGATTAAAAAATACAAACAAAAAAACTAGGCAGGACCCAGATGAAAGAGGGCCTTTGTGACCTTTACACAAACCAAAATGACTGAAATCTTATGTAATCCTATTGTTAAAAGTTCCCTCCTACCCCAATAAAAATGAGCTCACAAAAAAGTGAGTTGTCTCTCCCTATTTTGACAGTATCTTTTCCCCCTTCTTCTCCTTCTAATAAACATTGCTATACTTTTACTAAGTCTCCAGTCTTGCTTGAAATCCTCTCTTGCAAGCACACAAAATATGAGAACACAATGCCACCTCTGGTAGGATCTTATCTCCATTTACAGGCTGGTCTCACTGCACCTCACTTCTGTTCCCCCACATGCTCACCACTGCCTTCAGATAAGATATGGGTCACCTTTCCCCACTCTGGGCTCCTCTTGTAGTTTTGTCTTGTCTGAGTTCCAGCTCTGATCTCTGTTAACTAATACAAGCTTGAAAATACACATGATGGATGTTATAAATGTACACTCAAATTAGAAGGACAAATGAAAACCTCAGCAAATCACTTAAGGAAGCTTGGCAAGAGGCATCAAACAAAAATGTTCTATTATCAAATAAATTTAGCTGGAATAAGAAAATTCTTCCAGATTTCTTTACTTAGGATAGTAGTTCACGGACCTAACAGACCCAAAGTATCCTTTCAGTAAACATGTATCTTTCTAACACCTCCTTTATCATCCTGAAACAAAATTCATAAGAATGTCCTTCATAAACATAATCTCCAAAAATCCCACAACAATAAGTAAATGTGTGAGTATAACTAAACCAAAATAGAAAAGTGGTCAGGTGTTTCTTTCTATATGAAGGATCATCTCCAGGTGGTAATGGAAATAGGGGTGGGAGGGAAAAGGAGGGAGAAGGGGAATAGCATGGATGGTGGAAGGAGACCATCATCATTATACAAAATACAAGTATGAAGGTGTGAATTTGGTGTCAACATACCGTATGTACAAACAGAAATATGATACATTGTGGTATAAAGGTGTATTAAGAATTGTAATGCAAAAAAAAATAAGAGAGCTCATGTATAATGGCATAATTTGGCATGAACATACTTTATATACAGAGTTATGAAAAATTGTGCTGTGAATGGGTAATTATGATTGTAATGCATTCCACTATTGTCATGTATATAAGAAATAAAAATTTAAAAAAGAAGAATCATCTCCAACTTGACATCTACAAACACAGGCTACCTGGTTATGCTCTGTCAGCAACTCAAGTACAACTGGTGAAATTGCTGGTGCTATACCCTTTGAAAATAGTGAATAATTCTTGGTAAAGTTCAAAGCAAAACAAAATACAGTCTTCTCTTGGTTTATATAATCATTACATTCATAAACATTCAGTGTCTGTTATAAAATCTCAACTACTCTGTGTTTATATGTAAACAAAGTTAGGTAATAATCTTAATTATATACAGCCATAAGACTATCAGGACAAACAAAAGTCCCAGAGGGTGAAGGATAACTCTTAATTTCATGGGACTGTAGTGTCCACCCACAGTTCCAGGGCCAATCAAGGAGATAACAAAAACACTCCTACCAATTTACAAACCATCCCCCGGGAGTAGTACCATTCATTAGAAACCACTACTGCAGGGCTTCAAGAGAGTCTTTAATATGATAAAGTAAGCTGGGAATTAAAAACAAGGACAGAACACTTTTTTTCTCCAAGTACTTTCTTGAAGGGCTATGGCTTCACTAATCACATTCAAGGAAATGTGGGTATTAATTATTTTTTTTTTTTTTTTTTTTTTTATTTTTGTAAGGCTAGTGGGGACCTAAGTTTCTGGCAACCAGTCCCTGTGGCTGAGGTATCAAGCATGAGGTGATAGTGTTTAGCTGTAATGTGGCCATGGGAATAGCCCATGGAGGTTTGGGCATTTTCTTGGATTCTCTGTTCTTTGCTCTTCAGTATCCAAGATCAATTTTTTATTCTTCCAGATTCTGTAAATTGCTTTACTCTCTTTTCTCCCTGAAGTAAAACTCAATGTAAAAGAGAGATTAGTATAGTTCCAGCATGATATAGCTATGAATCAATTTTTATGTGCTAATAACTAATTGATACTTTTAATATAGCAGTACTTCAAATACTATCTCATTTAGTCCTTATGTCTATATCTATCTCTGAAATGACAACTTTCCCAGAACCACTCAGTGATCACTGACAAAATGATAGTCAAGGGCTGAAGACTGGGTATGATATAGCTCAGTATTACAGTGCTTGCCTAACAAGTGTGAGGGCCCGAGTTCAATTTCCAGGACTGAAAAAAAAAAAAGTTGTATCTAGTCTACTTTGATATGATCATTTATAAGAAGGGTAAATAAAGGAAATGTGTTCAAATATAAGTCACAGAGAGGTTGTTAGAGATGAAAATAGTTTAATATAGACTACTAATTGTGCTTCTGGAATAATCATTAAACTCAGAATTTCATCATTGAATATCCTTAAAATGACAGATTTGAGGCCAAGGAATTATTTATTAGCATATATCTTATTCAATGTCCAATATATTATCTTGGTTCTTTCTTCCTATACATGACATTTCTATTTGGTTGATGTAATCTGATATAAATACCTATATGGTAAGATACTATAATTTTATGCTATTTTATGCTAGCATATTAACAGGTTAAACAATGTAACTATTTAATAGGTAAAGTCAACTGTTTATTTTTTCTAAGAAATAGAACTACACAAGTTTAAAATTCCCCAGTTGTTAGAATTTGGTGTGAGGTGTCCCCCAAAAGCTCATGTGGGAGACAATGCAAGGTTTGGAGGAGAAATGACTGGGTTACAGCCTTAATCTAATTGGTGAATTAAACCCTGATTGGATTAACTGAGTAGTAGCTGGAGGCAGGCAAGGTGTGGCTGGAGGAAGTGGTTCATTGGGGGTGTGGCTATGGGATATATGTTTTATATCTGGAGAGTGGAGTCTCTCTCTGTCTCTCTTTTCTCTGATCATCAAGTGAGCTGCTTCCCTCTGCCACTCTCTTCTGCCATAATTTTCAGCCTCATCTTGAGCCTCAAGAAATGGAGCCAGCCTTCTATGGATTGAGACCTCTGAAACCATGAGCCCCTAAATATGAAACTATATGAAATTCTCATAAACTTTTCCTCCTCTACAATTTTTCTGGTCAAATCTTTTAGTCACAGCAGTAAAAAAGCTTACTAAAACACCAGTATTTCCTTATATTTACAGTGTTCAATTTTTTCAAATGCTTCATAATTTTAATTGAAAGACTCAGTTTCTGTCAAAACAGCTTTCCAAGTGTGTACACTGCAATTGCTTGATATGTGTCTCAAGTCTCTTTTTCTATACACCTACTCCATCCCCTAGTCCCCTTTGCAACTTTTTTGAAGAAAAAATTGAGTAATTTGTCCTGAGGAATTCTTTACAGTCTGGGTTTTGCTTATTATTTCCCTTTAAGATTATTTAATAAGTTGTTCTTTCTGTACACTAGTGGGAATAGAGACTTTTTCAAATTTAGGCTTGATTTTCTTCTCTTTTGTTAAGAAGATACTGCGTGGGTGATGTTGTGTACTTTTTTTTTTTTTTTTAATTTTTTATTGTGGGTTGTTCAAAACATTACAAATTTCTTGACATATCATATTCCACACTTTGATTCTAGTGGGTTATGAACTCCCACCTTCACCCCATACACAGATTGCAGATTCACATCAGTTACACATCCATTGATTTACAAATTGCCATACTAGTGTCTGTTGTGCTCCGCTGCCTTTCCCATCATCCCCCCTCCCCCCTCCCCACCTCTCCCCTCCCCTCCCCTCCTTTCTCTCTACCCCCTCCACTGTATAACCCTGAGAGTCTCCTTCCATTACCGTGCAATTTACCTTCTCTCTCCCTTTCCCTCCCACCTCTCATCCCTGTTAAATGTTAATCTTCTTCTCCTGTTCTTCGTCCCTACTCTGTTCTTAGTTACTTTCCTTATATCAAAGAAGACATTTGGCATTTGTTTTTTAGGGATTGGCTAGCTTCACTTAGCATAATCTGCTCTAATGCCATCCATTTCCCTGTAAATTCTATGATTTTGTCATTTTTTAATGCAGAGTAATACTCCATTGTGTATAAATGCCACATTTTTTTTATCCATTCGTCTATTGAAGGGCATCTAGGTTGGTTCCACAGTCTTGCTATTGTGAACTGTGCTGCTATGAACATCGATGTAGCAGTGTCCCTGTAGCATGCTCGGTATTAATTATTTTTAA